>NC_142789.1:25524872-25689372 GCF_988280905.1 Pimephales promelas
CAACTAAGTGTCTTGCTCAGGGACACATTTTTGTCTCACAGTAGATTCGAACCCTTATCCACTGCGCCATCACCACCCCTACATAAACATATTAGTGATTTGTGATTGCCACTAATTTGATAAAAAAAAGTTTTAGATTAACACTACCGTTTAAAGGTTTGGAATCAGTGTCTTTTGCTCACCACAAATTCATTTTAAGTCATTCGGTGGCACCTTTTGAAGTTTGCTAAGGCCTCATAGTGGACCTTGGACCCTGATTTAAAACCACTGGCCTGAATGATCTCATCTCTTCAGGTCAAGCAGCCTCAGAATGGGACTTGCTTTGATGTAATTTGTTGCAAAATGAAGTTGCTTGTATACTCTTTGTCCTTTCTTAGGTAAAAATTGCATATATAAACTTCCTGAACCACTGCTACGTGGACACAGAGGTGGAAATGAAGGAGATCTACACCAGCAACCACATGTGGAAGCTCTTTGAGAACTTTCTGGTCGACATATGCAGGGTAATGGAAGCCGTTTTGGGGATTTTTCTCAACCCCAATGAACCGTTTTGGTGTAAAGTACCAAAAAGTACCAATCTCTTGCTGCTTTTAAGTAGTATAGGAGTGATTCATTATATGTGGTTTTATTTTTATGATTGCTGAACAAGTTAACCTGACTCCCTTTTTGGTGCATAAAAAAGGGGGTGAATCAGTGCATGTTCTGACTGTGCTTACTGAAGCAAATGACTCAAGCCCACAATAATTTTGTCTATTCTTTATGGTTGTTTTTTTCATCCAGGTTTGCAACAATACGAGCGACCGCAAACATGCTGACACCACGTTAGAAAGCTACGTGACTGAAACCGTGATGAGTATTGTGACGACATTTTTCAGCTCGCCGTTCTCCGACCAGAGCACTAGTTTACAGGTAATGACCCCAATACAACAGTATATACTCCTCATATATGTGCTAAGGTTTAGTATATGATTCTAGTTTCAGTTCAATGTTGGCTTACCACCATTTGCATCTTATCTACAGCGGTTTGATTCTTTGAAGTAAATAGACTGTTATCTTTCATAAATGGAAAATAACCCCTCCAGATAATATCTTACCCCTCTTCACTCCTTCCTGGCTTAGGTGGCACGTCATATGTATGTGAGTATCTGTAACGCCCCATCTCTAATCTAGCCCTAACCACTGGTGCCCTTTGTGAGACCCATAGGATTTGTAGAAATTCAGGCTCTTTCGTCACACCCGTGGGTTTCTAAAGAATCGGCCTCACCACTGGAGACTGACGCACTGGCCAGAGCTTTCCAAGAACTCTCTCATGGTCTTGCACATCACCGCACCCAGACTTCCCACATCTCCATTTCGTAACGTGAGAAACTAGGGCAGATCCTGCCTTTGTGTTTGAACCGAGCAGGGATATTATTTGTAACTAAATAACATAACTAATATAACTCAAATAAAATAAATGTTAACTGAAATCAAATAAAATATGAAAAAAACAAAAACTAAATATAACTAAAATTATAACTGAAATAAACCTGTATAGACATTTAAAAAAAAAAAAAACGAATACAAATGTAAAAAATAAAATAAAATGGAAAATATAAAAATAAAACCTAACTCAAAATATTAACAAAAACTATAATAGTATAGTTTTTAAAGCAGTCAATTCTCCATTTGTTTACCGTAAAATTGAGAATAATGTTGTGTCACAAATTATCTCTGCCTTTATGAATGACATTTTGACCTGTAAACAAACAGTAAAATCAACGACTTCTTAACTTCTTAAGAGCTTGTAACTAAAAAGCTTGTAACTAAAAAGTAGTCTTAGCTTAGTCCTAGTTGATTTTACTGTTTACAGGTCAAAATTGGAGTTTTGCACAAAGACATTTTGTGACATTACACTATTCTTAATTTTATACTAAATAAATACTACTATGATGTAATATAAATACTATTTAAATTACAGAATATATAATTTATTTTGACAATACATTAATACAATAATACACAAGTTACATGAACGGGGGTGGAAATGTGTTAATTCTCATGAATTTTTAATATAATCATAATTTTTAGATTTAGTAAATAAATATATTTTATATTTACCACTTTTTTTATTTGCAGAATATATCATTTATTTTGACATTACATTAATGTAATAATATACAATTAAAGAACAATATTATGATTATTTAAAATGCAAATTATTTCTGAATTTTTTGCGTCATTACACCACTCTTCAGTGTCACATGATCCTTCATAAATCCTTCTAACATGCTGATTTGATGCTCAAGAAACATTTCTTATTATAATCACTTGTTGGAAACCGTTGTGCTGCTTCATATTTTTGTAAAAGCTGTGATACATTTCTGAAGTTTAAAAGAGCAGAATTTGTTTCAAATATGAGTTTGACCAGTTAGTTTGACCAATCCAGATCCAGACAGATTTGTAGTCTGCCGTTGTAAAGTAGGAAGCACCTCCTAAAACCATGTCATGTGTTACACCCTAAACCCCATTCAATCTTTCCTGGAAGTGTTGCTTCATGACAGCGTCCATCCATCTCTAATCTCTTCCATTTCTCTTTGTTATGGCAGGCCTCCATTTTAGGCAAAATAACTGAGGTACCACTTTGTAATGACTTCACAGTGGTTGCAAATGGAATGTGGTGATGTAGTTTTGGTCAGTCTCTTGTCTAGTAGGTCTTTTTGAGTGAAAACTAGATCACACTGACGTGTTTTTTTGTTTTAAATTCACGATTAACCCCTCGGGTATACTAAACTTGTCTAGAAAGTGTTTATACCAGTCTCACGAAATGTAGCGTGGTAAACTTGTCATCCTTCCTCTTAGCTTTACACTTATTCATGTGAGTGGTGATGGATTCTCACTTGTTGTGTTGGTGGTAAGACGTGTTCGTAAATAGTTTCTGTCACTAGAGGTGTTAACCTTTTATCCTTTATCTACAATTAAAAAAATAAGAATAGCCCAGATGACTGCGTTTTAGTTTTTCGTAGATTGTCTTAAAAAAATATGCCGGGTACAATGCAAGTTAAGATCTATCGATAGCATCTGGAACATGCTGAGGATGACCACAGAAGCCAGTCCCTCAGTGTGTTCGCGTGTGCACTAATGCTCTTAGAAGAAAAGGTTCTATATAGAACCTTAAAAGGTTCTATCAGCGCTACGTATTTGGAACCCCTAAAAGGTTCTACACTCTTAAAAAAAAGGGTTCCTCTGGGTTCTATATAGAACCCTGGGGTTCCATACGTGGCCAATAGAACCTTTTACAAAAAAAAAAAAAATTCTATATAGAACCATTCTTGAGTTCCATATATGAAGCGGGGGATGGAACCATTTCTGGTTCTAAATAGAACCATTTCTTCTAAGAGTGTACTAACTATTCAACTCACAAACTTTGTCTTTTCTTGACAGGCAGTAAACAAACAGCAGGCACTTTTTATAGTTCCTCCTGGCCAAAACAATGACCATTTGCTGCGTTCATGTCATAACCGTAATTACAAGATGACAACCTGTGACGTTCTACACAAAGCGGTTCACATACTGTACTTAGACTCAGATTTTTTAAATGCACCTGCCGCAGTCAGTTAGTACAAGTAAGAGCTTTATAAGCTGTTTATGTTCATAATTATTGTAATGTTACGTGCTTTGAGACACAAGGTAATTTAACAGAATCTGCCGTACGTGTCCATGTGTTTTGAAGGAGGTGTGGCTATGGTGATACTCTGAAGGGAGGGTGGGATCTAATGCTTTCAAAGCTAGCTCGCTATTGCTAGCCTCTCCGAAATTGCCTACCCTACCTTTAATTTCTTTGAATGGTAGTGGATGTTTGGAAACCAGATATCAGAAATGGGTCACAGGAATTATGTAGGTAACATTTAACCAAAAGTTCAAATATATACACATCTTTTATGGAATAATTAAATCCTTAAACACATGAGCTTCACTTTTCTGCTTTAAAACCCTCTAGAATGCCTATTGACATTTGAGTCAAAATTATTGTCCAATGCTGTCGATAGAGCTTTTGTATTGAACCTGGAACATTCGTATACGTAAATGGACCACTTTACTGCTTTATTTCAACTTTAAGAACCTAATGGTTTCTGTGGAGATGTTTTGTCCACTTTAAAACCTGAATCTCCATCAGAGAAGTTTCCTCTCTCAAGTTCACCATTATTAATAATTTGTGATTTCTTTTCCCCAGTCATTTTACAATCTGTCTTTCTCGTGTTCTTCTCCTCCAGACCCGGCAGCCTGTGTTTGTGCAGCTCCTGCAGGGGGTTTTCAGAGTTTACCACTGTAACTGGCTGGTTCCCGCTCAGAAAGCCTCAGTGGAGAGCTGCATTAAGGTTCTGTCTGATGTGGGTGAGTATTTGCCCATGACCATTCCACTTTTCCATAACTTCACACACGGAGTGAGGATAACATCATTCCCATCTGTCTTTACATTCTTCCTCTGTTGCGGTTCAAATAAAAAACCTGACTGAAGCATACAAGTAGATTTTGAGCACACAATATTTCTACAGATACCAAAATTGCTGTGATATGAAGTGTCACTTTGCGTCGTCTTTCCAAAATTCAACCTATAATAAATCTAAAAAGTTCAAATATACAATCAGTCTTAAGCATTCGTATGCGTATGAATGGTAGTCAATGGAACAAAAGGTGCAGTGTGACTGTCATGATTTCACCAAGTGTGCTTGTAATAGTTGTATTTTCAACTGTCTCATTTAGCCAAGAGCCGAGCGATCGCCATCCCGGTGGATTTGGACAGCCAGGTGAACAACCTGTTTGTGAAGTCCAACAATGTGGTACAGAAGACCATCCTCAATTGGAGAATGTCGGCTCGCAACGCATCCAGAAGGGACTCGACGCTCACGACTTCTAAAGATTACAGGAACATCATCGAGAGGCTGCAGGTAATGCGAGATATCAGCCGTTGTTTTTGTTTTTTGTTGAAAGTTTCTCAATGAAAGTTGCTCTCATTGAGACAACCTTAAAAATAGCATCATTGTTTGGTCACACACTTGTTTGGTTGGTGAATCAGGCATACAGCTACCACACCTATTATGTTCCAGATGCATTGCAAAATTGAATTTGAGGAGGTGGAGAAACGGGAAACTCGTTCCAGGAATTCACGTGCATTGTTATGGGGAAGTTGAGTCAGGATGAGGTGTGGGTCCTAGGAAATTTAGTCTGGTTGGTTTCTGGCTCTGATCCAAGACCCCAGCACATACACATATGCTACATGTATTTGGATCATTGTATGAAACAGGTGCCTTGTACAGTTTCATAAGTTGCAAACAATCCATCAGAAAAAATACTGTGAAAATAAATTGAATTGCGAAGCAAATAAATGATTAGACTATGAATGAATAATCATTCTTGCCAGAAACAGGATTGACAGTTTAAATCTGTATAAAACAAAATAAAAAATAAAAAAAAACTGTGAAAATGTGCAGTTTTATGCTGCTTTTATGCTCGATGCTGTAACTAGGTACTTAAAAAGATAATTTAAGAATTTAATCATTAAATTCTGATATTTTATATGTAATTATACTACTTCATACATTATATTTTATATTATAATTTTGATTTTATATCCACTTTTTCCTTTATTATTAAAAAATTGCAACATAAATGATTCTAAATAAGTGGACTTATAAGTGCAGTTTTTTGTTTTATGGAATGGTTTATTTTTATTGTACAGTATTTAAAAAATGTCATTTTTTTATATACAGTTTAAATATGTATGTATAAATATATACATTTTTATAATGTTAATAAACTTAATGCATACCTGTAGCCTGAAGACAGTACTTCAAATCTTTTTTAATAACAGGCTAAACTAAAATTCTGAAATGTACATGAAAATGTTAGCTTTGGAAATAAATGAAATCATTGAAAGTTATTTCAAAATGTAATAATACAGCAGTAATTTGGAAGTGCATGGGTAAGGAAAGGCCAAAAACAACTTCCTCATGATAATGACCCATTTCAGCACATGTATACACAGCAACTTGCCGTTAAGTTTCCAGTGGTAGGCATCAAGAAGCCCTTGCTGTCGTGTTTAACAGAGGAAGAAGGTTGTTGTTTTCTTTTGCAAGGTGTAGCATAAGTGTGAGTGTTGAAACGCAGAAGAAAACACTTTGTCATCAGAAGGTTGTGTGGTGGTTAGAAACATGCATTTCCTTTTGTTTTAAAATACTCCTCTCAGAAGACTGATGAAGGGGATAGAGGTCAGTGGAAGGGTGTCATCCAGCCGGGGGAGGGGGGGTGAGTGTGAGTGTGAGTGAGTGAGCGAGCGAGCGAGCGAGTTGCGGTAAACCATGGCTTCATCACGTCTGTCTCCACCCCTGTGCAGCTGTGGAGTGAGTTGGCGAGTATTCAGACACGTTTGCACAGCACACGTCTGCGCTGTGTGCCTCAGGGCTGCTGGATTCAACCTCGGTGCTCAGAATATGTGTGGCCGGAGTCCAAAAATCTTTTTGCTGCAAAATCTTTTTTTACTCACCCCCATGTCATCCAAGATGTCCATGTATTTTTTTCTTCAGTCAAAAAGAAATTACGGTTTTTGATGAAAACATTCCAGGATTTTTCTCCATATAATGCACTTTGTACTGGTAACCAAACGGTTCAAGGTCCAAGAGTTTCAGTGCAGCTTCAAAGGGCTTTAAATGATTCCAGACGATGAATAAGGGTCTTATCTAGTGAAACGATCGCTCAATTAAAAAATTAAATAACAAAGTTTAAGTTTTTTTATAAGAACAAATGCTCGCCTTGCTCTGTTCTGTGATGCACGTTTGTGACTCTCCTGTTCGAACTCGTTCATCAAAATGAACGAATCTTTTTTCGAATCATTTGGTTCATTCAACGAACGAAATATGAACGAATTGACTCGGAAAAAGATTAGTTCACGAGTCACGAACGTCCATCACAGATCAGAGCAAGGCGTGCATTTGCTTAAAAATGAATTATTAATTATTATACAACTTAAACTTTGTTTTGTTTTTGTTTTTTGCGCTTGATGAGACCCTTATTCATCGTCTAGTGTCGTCGATGTGAATGCACAGTTAGCCTCATAACACGAACGGCTGACTCGCCGAACCAGCTGGTGGCGTTGATTGACGAAACTAAATGTTAACTTAAAGACATGATTAATTACATAATCATACACCCATTGTATTCAAACAAATGTTGAAATGACCTTGAGTGATGGAATGATCCCTGCACAGATGTGTAACGTTATACTGTGAAGGTTGCTTATCGCATCTGGTTAGTGCAACCAACTATTACACCTCGAAACACCAACTTTTGTATAAAAACTGGCGACGTCCTGGCAAGATCCTTGACTAGTTTAATGGGTTTCGTTGCTGGAGAACGGCGTTCTTGCCCGCCAGCCAGTACTTGTGACGTCACGTGGAAAGTATGAATAGAACAATATCGTCAGCTGGTTTGGAGGCTAATATAGTTATCACTATAGTTACTGTAAGTGTCCTTGGTGTGAACGGGCCTTTACACACCCTGTGATCCACTGTATGAAATTATACTGTCACTGTGCAGGGCTTTAGGTGCACATGATTAAAATAATTGCATTTGTGACTGTGTTTGTCAGGACATAGTGTCTGCTCTGGAGGATCGTCTGCGGCCCCTGGTTCAAGCTGAGCTCTCGGTGTTGGTGGATGTGCTTCACCGTCCCGAACTGCTCTTCCCTGAGAACACCGATGCCCGGCGGAAGTGCGAGAGCGGAGGCTTCATCTCCAAGTGTGTTTCATTAACAACTGCCTTTAGTGATTTCTGTGAATCAGGGGACATAAAACTTACAGGAAGGATGATTTGAAACACCTTTTCCCCAAATATTTTGTTGCATGATGTTGGAATCACAAATATAATTCAGTTACACGTGAGATTGACCTTAGCATGTTGCGAAGATAACATCACAATGATCTAATAACCATATAAAATACATAGCACACGCAAATATTGAACAGAAGTCAAATTATTAATATCTTCTTGCTATTAAAAACTATCAATACCTTAAGGTTTGATTGAAATATGTGCATTTTATTGGTGACATTTACCTGTGGAGACACTGGAGTAATGGCGGCTGGATATTACAGGTATACATTACATTTAAAATGAAAAAACAGAAAAAAATATTTACTTTATTACTGTTTTTACTGTATTTTTCATCAAATAAATTCAGCCCAGTTGAACATAAAAGACATAAACAGAAAATCGTATGATTTCCTTCTTTAAATTGTGCAAAAACAAGTTATATTAGAGGTAGTGCATTCATATTCAACCTCGAGCCTCGAGTGCGTATGAGAAATAAATCAGTGTTTCTTCCACACACGGGCCGTGTTATGCAGTCACACAGTGCTTACTGTCCTTCACCTGTCGTCAGTGTGTGTCCTCGTGCTGTGAGATACTCGTCTTTCTGCGAGAGCTACAAATGAGATTACCTGTGTGTTTGTGCGGCCATTTGTGTTTGTTTGCATGTGACGGCTCCTGTCGGAGTAATCCTGAGCTGTTGGATTATCTGATTCATGGAATGGAGTTACTTTACAATGTAAAGTGTGGAAGTCTATCAACAGCTCAGATCAATTTGGTTTCACTAGATTTTTTTTTGCCTCAGTTTAAGTCCGAGTTATTTAGTTTGATTAAGGTTGGTGTTGACATTGTGAAGTTGAGTCACTTAGCTGGTGGTTTTATCTGAAGCAGTTTAAAGAATATGTATGAGAATCATTACATATTTATTTTTTTATAATTTTCATTTTAAGGCCAATATTAAAATAAAATGCATTATTGTAGATGCTTAGTGATAAATGTAATCTTTAGTAGATCTCCATTTCTAATATTTTACCAGCACTAAATTATTATTATTAATATTTGATTTATTTATTTATTTATTAGTTGTTCAAGCACGAAGTGCTGAAAACCTATTGTAATTGCTAAGAGGAAAAAAAATCCCCTAAAACGCATCATGCAGCCCAAACCGTAAGGCCTAGAGACTTGAAACTCAGCCAGATGGTAGGGCCTCAAATTGGGAAGAACCTATTAGAAGTATGAGCCCGATTGCCCCATAGGTGGCGCTACAGCAACCAAATGTACTAAATTGCTCATAACTCCTTGACCGTTGGACTTAGCCTCAAGATTTGTGCACCACTATGATCCAAACCAGTCTAAGCCTATTCTCTGGACTCTCTGAAATTTTGCATTTGTTTGCCTACAACATAATCAATAATTATCGAAAAAAAAAAAAAAAACTCGAAATTTTGCAATTGCATTACATTTAGAATGTGGTCCGTGGCAAAATACAGCCAAAAGCCAATAAAATGGCTTCATGTTTCAAAGTTTCATGGAGATTCGACCATAGGTGGTGCTATAACCGTCAAAAAGGTTTCATTCTTATTAGGTGTTCAAGCACGAAACTATGGTAAATCTGTGGTAGATTTTTTAAAAAATATTTTATTTTATTTTTTATGGGTGGTATATCATGCATGCCTACAGTGAAAGAATATGCAGTAGATCCTGATTCGTTCGAAGATGTTATCATTATTAATACAAACTTTGTGTTTTTCCTCTTTCAGACTGATAAAACACACTAAACAGCTTTTAGAGGAAAACGAGGAGCGTTTGTGTATAAAAGTTCTGCAGACGCTTCGAGAAATGATGACTAAAGACCGCGGCTATGGGGATAAGGTAACACACACACACACACACTGTAGTTGCATTAAAAAAAATATCCTTCCACTTACACAAACCTTCTTCTACAGATCTAGTATTCATCTTGATACAAATGTCAAGAATCCCTTGGCGTGTGCTCCTGTATATTTGTCCATATTACCCATAAAAATCCCCAAACAGGCCTCATAGGTCTTCCCACAGTACTGCCAAAAATCAAGTTCAAAGGCCATGTTACACATCTGACATGCTGTTTTTACAAGCCTATGTACTTATATATATTTATAATCGCACACAAACACACACATGCAGCTATTCATGTCTTTCTAACACTTTATAAAACATGCTGATTTGACTAATGTGGGTTTCATCCAACTATAAAAACCTCTGTCCATTTCTAGTATTTTGCTAACACTAAATTAATTAACACCCAATTAACTTCACTACCATATTTGAACATATTGAACTATAATGGTAATTTTGGCTAAATCAAACATCAGCTTTAAAGACCCCATGAGAGCTTTATGGTTTTAATTTCATGGACTAGGAATACTCATGATTAACTGGTAACTACTAACCAAAAGTGAGAATTGAAAGTTAAACTCTTTATAAAGTAATTTTTTAATGTATTTTAACATTTGCTGCATGGTTATTTAATTATTTTTTTAATTTAATTTAATTTTTGGTTTTATTTATGCTAAAGAAAAAGGTCCTGCACTCACAATCATGTGGTCTTTAACTGTAAATGGCAAGATTTGGTCAAATCTACATCATACGTTTTTGTAATTAGCAACTAATGCTTTCAAGGCTAATGCTAATAAATAACAATCACAATAATCTTGTTATGTCACTAACGAACATTGTCCTCTGAGCGTTCTCTGATTCCTTCCTACTAACTTTGCTGTATGCTCTTCTCTTCCAGCTAATTGCCTTTGATGATGAGCTGGATGTGGCTGAGGTTGTTTTTATTTATTTTTTATTTTGGGTTTATTATTTGCTATGTTTAGTAGGGCTTCCCGCTCACGCGCCGGTGTAGTCGTCCTACTTAGTGCTTGTTCTCTTTTCCTTTGAGCTTTTTTTTTTTTTTGCTGGTGTTTGTCAACGTGACTTCACCACAATACGGCCGTTTTGTAGTCTGTCCATGTGTTGAGGTTGCGTGCAGTTAACCTCACCTGATAGTTTCAGTGTGTGTTTGTGTGCATGTCTTTACCCATGGCCTTGTTTTAGATAGTGTGCTGGTGAAACTGCGTGTTAGCGTATCAGACCACCACTTTTGTTCACACTTCCTCTGCGTAGTGTTAATTCGAGTTTACGTTCCTGTTATATTCGCTTCTGAGACACAACAACAGGAGCTGGTTAACAGGGACGTCACGATATATAATTTTTTTCATCACTCTGTTTCACACATTTAACTCGCATGTCGTTGCAGTGTCCAAGTTCTTGCTATAATTACACACTTACTGGTATTAGTTCAGCCAAAAACACATAAAACTAATGAACTAATGAAACTAAAATGTAGCCAATCCAGGTAATTAGTGAAATTACTCATGAAGCGGATTTTTATTTATTTATAAATATATATATATATTTTTATATTTGGAAGCTATATAGACATAGGCGATTAATGAATCTAAATAGAATCGAAGTGTAAATGATTTTGAAAATTAGATTTCTGAATTTGATCCATCCATCTGAAATTCTTATTAGTGAACAGACATGCATAGAGATATACATCAGCATGTTGTAGTAAATGTTTCCCAACTATTGTTACCAATCCAAATGTAGTATGCAAATAAATGCAAGAAAGCAAACCAATCATAATTCAGTATGCAAAGACATCACTGATTTTGAGTGGTGAATATACTAACAAGGTCGAAATCAGCAGTAGCACCTCACTGCAGTACATGAGATCCAGGGGGCGGAGTTGGATCCAGATCTAAGGGATGGAGATGGGTTGGATTAGGGCGGGGTTAGGGATCAGGGGGTGGAGATGGGTTGGATTAGGGCGGGGTTAGGGGTCAGGGGGTGGACATGGGTAGGATTAGGGTGGGGTTAGGCATCAGGGGGCAGAGATGGGTAGGATTAGGGATGGGATTAGGGATCAGGGGGTGGAGATGGGTAGGATTAGGGGTGGGGTTAGGGATCATGGGGTGGAGATGGGTAGGGTTAGGGGTCAGGGGGTGGACATGGGTAGGATTAGGGTGGGGTTAGGCATCAGGGGGCAGAAATGGGTAGGATTAGGGATGGGATTAGGGATCATGGGGTGGAGATGGGTAGGATTAGTGGTTCGGGTTAGGGATCATGGGGTGGAGATGGGTAGGGTTAGGGATCAGGGGGTGGAGATGGGTAGGATTAGGGATCAGGGGGTGGAGATGGGTAGGGTTAGGGATCAGGGGGTGGAGATGGGTAGGGTTAGGGATCAGGGGGTGGAGATGGGTAGGATTAGGGATCAGGGGGTGGAGATGGGTAGGGTTAGGGATCAGGGGGTGGAGATGGGTAGGATTAGTGGTTAGGGATCAGGGGGAGGTGATGTGTAAAGGGAATACTGCTGTTATAAAGCACCTAATTTGTTTAAAGTTTTTTGCAAACCACATGTTATTTTGTGTACTTTTGGGTATATACTGTAGCTGTACATTTAAATCAAAAGTGCACAATACACTGTTTTAGAATTCATTATTCAATTTTGCGTGTAACAATGTGATTAATCGTGATTAATCGAAAAAAAAATTATGCGATTAATCCTGATAACATTTTTTTAATCGTTGCCCAGCACTAATATATATATATATATATATATATATATATATATATATATATGAAGAGTTCAGATGCAAAAGCCTCTAAATGCCATTTGAAATTTTCTTCTTTAATGATGATTTTTATCAAGCTTGTATATTTAAGTTCAGTAATTTCACTTAAATAACAATTAATAGGTAATTATCATTGCCATTTAAGTGAAATCACTGAACTTAAATATACAAGCTTGATAAAAATTATCATTCTAGAAGAAAATTTCAAATGGCACTTAGAGGCTTTTGCATCTGAACTCTTCATATATATATATGTGTGTGTGTGTACCACACAAAGGTGCAATCTCAATTGTCTGTGGAAACACCTGTTGTGTGAGTCTGAGGCCTCATTCACACGTGTTCCCTGCACATGTATTGACAGACCATCCTTGGCCTGTACTCACATAACATACAACTCCTCTTTCTCTCTTCATCTTTATCTTACATAAGCAAACGTGCCTCCCATCACAGTGTGTAAGGCTCTGGGATACGGAACGGCTGTGTATGTGAGTGCGTGTGTGCGCGTGAGTGTGTGTGAGTGAAGTAAGAGGGATGAGGAGGATAATATGCTTTAGGTTGATGATGCATATGTGCAGCTGAGCAGGGAAGCTTATGTAATGTAGATGAAGAAAACTGTGTGTGTGTGTGTCCTTAACCATAAATCTTTCTTTCTTTCTTTCTTTCTTTCTTTCTTTCTTTCTTTCTTTCTTTCTTTCTTTCTTTCTTTCTTTCTTTCTTTCTTTCTTTCTTTCTTTCTTCACTTCTCTCTCTCTCTCTCTCTCTCTCTCTCTCTCTCTCTCTCTCTCTCTCTCTCTCTCTCTCTCATTCAGTAGAATCGGTAAGCTCCAGTAGTGTGTGTGTGTGTGTGTGTGTGTCTGTTGTCCTCATGTGTCCTCTATAGTCTGTGGCTCCTCCTCTGCACTCCTCCATCCGTCCATCAGGGGGAGCTGTGGACACATCCGTCTCCCGCGCGCGACGCTGTCCCAGTTTCCTCTGCTTTGTGCAGCACGATTCCTGGACTCCCGCCAGCTCTCAACCAGAGGTTACATAAGAGCTGCCCTTCTTTTTTTTTCCCTCGCTTTTTTCCTGGAATCCAGGCTCTTTACTGATGTGTGACCTTCTGCAGTAATTGCCAATAAAAGTGAGACGGGCCGTTTACCAAGAGACACTGGCAGTGCCATAGGCCATCCGGTGGGGCACGAGGGGTGGGCATGCGACATCCTAAACCTCCCATCACCCCAGTGTTCCTCTGATTTAGTTTCCGCCTTATTAGATTGAAATGCATAAATTAGGTCACCGAGCCAGATGTCTTCAGTCTTTAGGCCAAAGCTTTGAGATGTTGAGATCATGGCATGACAGTCAGGTTTTAAAGCGTGTCTGCAAACCCATCCGCGTGAAACGAGCCCTCGAAGCTTCTCGCCATTGACATGCACCGCAAAGATTAAAGCTGTGACATCAGTGAATGTGCGAGCTGTCTCGTAGCCACACTTGTGACACGCAAACTTGTGACTTGCACTAGCCAAAAGCTCTTTCAAAAGTCTGCCTTAAATCCAATTTGATTTTGTGACCGGACGGATGAAAGGATGTGCAAATGGATGGATGTGCTGTATTGATCCCTGGTGGGGAAATTCACAAGAAAGTGTTTTTATAGCATGTGATGAAAGCGTGCTTTTATGGTGGCTAGAGTGGGACATTTGGCATTCACACCTTGTGTTTTGCAGCAGCATTATTTTCCAGCTGAAAAATGATGTCGCAGAAAGGGAGATTCCTTACTGGTTGCAGTATTACTCACACAAACATGCGCGTGCGTCACACTTGATGCTGATTTAGAACCCCCCTCTTTCCCTTTTTGTTAATGCGCTCACAATTTCCTATTTGCATCCTTTTAGATCAAACACATTTTTATGAAAGCAAACGGCATTTTGTGTGTTATCGGAATGATTGTTTGTCCGTTTGTCTCTGACGCGTCGAACAAGGAACTGTTTGCATGCCGTGCATGTTGCTTTGCTCATTCCTTTTTGCTCTAGCACGACTTTAACTTTTGATTTTTGTTTTTTCTGTCATACTAATGCAAAATAAGCACTAAGGATTTTGGAAATACTTGCATTCACAAATCCAGGTGGATTAAATGTTGTAGCAGGACCAAACAAGTTGCACATACCGTTTTGAAAATCAGCCACACACACACACACACAACTTTCCCCCCCCCCCCCCCCACTTCCAACTTGGTAACACTTAACAGAGTAATGTTTTTATTTCTGCCAAGTCACGCCTTGAGCGCATTACATAACTGCGTAAGATACAGTCTGGATACCTTGAACTTTTTAAACCTTTTATCGGTTAGAATGTGTTTGTGTGCACATTTAGCTCGTGCAAATTCACTCTCCCCTCTAAGATGACCCCCTTTGATAAGAATCCGGCACGTAGGCTGACCAGCTGAGGTCAAACAACCCTTGCTCTGGCATAGATGAATGTGCAGCCTTCGCAAACTGCGTAGAAAAGTGATTTCTCTCAGGCTTGTTGAATCTGATGCACGCCGTGTTGATGACTTTTTAGCTTGTCAAAGGCATTGACACGTTCTATCAATGCCAGATGCTAATATGCATTTACTAACTCATGACTTTTTATCTCCATTAGCTTGCACCCCCACCAGAACCAGAAGTCCTAGCAGAGGTGTGTCCAACACATATTGTGCCCCTGAATATGGGTTGTTGCAGACAGTAGTTGATCGTCTCATACCATGCCTCATTGCATTGCAATAGCCTCGCTCTCTCTATTCGCCCCCCCGCCAGCCTTGGTCTGGGGTGTGGGAATATGGGTTATTGCAGACAGTAGTTAATCGTCTCATACCTTGTCCTTGCCTCGTTGCATTGTAATAGCCTCCCTCTCTCTCTATCTCTCTCTCTCTTCTTTGAGTCATCTCTGCCCATGCAAATGGGAAAACAAAGACCCACGCTGACACACACAACATATTTCCCTCCAGTCTGGAGATAAGCTGACCTCTTTTTGGTCTCGCTGATTAGATAAAAACAGTTGGGTTTTGGACGTCAATATCCCATTCATTTTCTCCATTGAGAAATGACCTGATAACACTTTTCAAGACAAGCGTACCATGAGCTCTGAGATAAAGCAGTGATATGTGCTTCTTTAAAGGGATAGTTCACTTCATAATACTTGCATTAACTCGTAAATGTAAGTACACATTGATGGCCTAGCGGTTTGTGTGAGAAAACGAACAGTATTTATATAGTTTTTACCTCGTGTAATCACAGCCACGTCCAAGTGATCTGAATCAGTTGTGTAATGTCCAACTGAACCATGTCCAACGTTCCGCCGGAAACCGTTTCGTGTCTTAGGCCATCAATGTGTACTTACATTTACGAGTCATTGAATCGTGTTTAATCTGGACCCCATACCTCCATTATATGACTGACGGACAAGAACGGTTTGACCGAAAAATGTCAAGATTGAAAATACTGTTGAAACAAAGACACCTACATCTTGGATGCCCTTGAGGTAAGCTAAAACATATCAAAAATTAATTTCAAAGTGAACTGTCCCTTTAACTTCATTTCAAATTACAAAAAGAGATGACGAGCACATGAACCGCTGAATTCATCGGTAAAAATGCCCCGTCCCGCTTCCAAAACAAGAGTCTGGAACAAGGACTGGTGGGACGTTGTCCTGCTCCCCTTCACAGGCGATGAGTGCAAAGAGAATTACAGAATGACAAATATGTGTCATTTATGACACTTCATTTAACAACAACAGCTAGTTCCACGCGCCATACGTCATTATTTTTTTTTGTGAAACCATGGATGCTAGAAGTGGGTGGTCATTGTTGCACACAGCCAACAGTAGACATGCACCTGCATATGTCTGAGTACATGACAGACAGGGGGAAAGAGGGTCAAAAAGCAAACCGTACACAGGCTCCATTATGTAATCTGGATAAAAAAATCAACTTTTTTCTCTCTCTTTCCTCTCACTCGTGGTTTGCGTTTCTAGCTTTGGCACCCAGTGCGGTGCTTATGTAATCAACATGGTTTCATTCCCGCTAGAAGCAGAACTCTAGTCCGACACGAAACAGATGGCCTGTAGAATAGGTTAGCAACTTTATTCATTAAAGAAGCGGGCATTGTAAAACAAACATTATGAAATGTATTATGTTTTTAGTCATCCCTTTCTACCCCATTCCCACTTCCTTTCAGGGAATTCTTTCTAAGCTGATAGTGTTACTTTACTCTGCATGATGTTCCCCAGCGCCCGTCTACACACACATACCATGCCTCTTATTTAACTGCATGATGTAATCTGCCCCACTTTTCTTGCATGTCGAATAGTGACTAATGTTCTCAGTCTTGACCCCCTTCTTTTTTTATGCTTTTCTCATTTTTCTTCCCTCCTTTTTGCTTTCTGCTAACTCGCATCACTCAGGAGTTTGATCCAAACCAGCCCCAGAAGCAACTGGAGGATCAGAGAAGGGTAGGTAAAGAAACGGGGCACGTGACGCACACCCTGGCCACCGCTTGAGCCGCCCGTTCACTATCTTTCCCCTCCACACCCTACTGTCTGCTCCAAACGGGTGGAGGTTTCACCCAAAAACCGGGATGAATATTTGCTCTGTAGGTTTGATGGTGGCGATGGATGCGTTTTTATAGGTGATAAACATCTTGATGTTGTATTTGTGTGTGTGTGTGTGTGTGTGTTTCCACCCACTCTGATTCGGGGTGTTTCGAGCGAGCTGTCGGGTTACGGTTATCTGTGTAATCACTGAATTAGGATTAGTCTTAATTGGTGTGGTGTCTTGTATCCGAGGTCTCGGGTATTATAAGGTCAGATGCGACTAAGAAAAGGGATCTGGTGTTATCAGATTCTGTCTTCCTTCCTGACCTCTTTCTGACTGTACCAATCAAACGTAACGGGATGCGATGCGGATTGGTCTTGAGGAGCTGAGAGGCATCCCACAAACAAAAACAATTAGATAACACTTTTAATTGAAGCCTGTTTATGTAACACATTATTGAGATTTTTGTTTTGAACTGTATTTTAATACACCTGTACACAACGTTCGAAAATTATAGACGCCTTAACCTATTCATGGTTACACCTGTCAAGTGCTTTATTATGACTTGGTGTTAAGTGAATATTAATAGCTAGCATAATGAAGCAGTATAATACAAGTGTATTAGAAGTAATTTTGCATTTGTTATGCAATACTGTTCACAGTCAGAAAGAATTCAAAAATGATTTGAAAGTAGTCTCTCATGCATGTAAAAGTTTCTTTGCAGAGTTAAAACTTCAAAAGAACAGCATTTATTAGAAATTTCTTTCAAATTAATTTCTAAAAAATATATATGTTATCTATATATGTATATGTTACTTATATACTGTATATATATATATATATATATATATAATTAAATATTTACTGCTGACCCCACACTTTTGAATGGTATATACAGGCTTCAAGTTAAGTGTTGGAAGACTGAAATGAATATTAGATCTAGATCTTCATCAGGATTTTTGATGAAGACCTTGATATCAAAATGTGATAGTTACTGTTTTTACTTTTGTGCTTGATTTGGGTTGGATGTGCACACTTTCTTTAACCATTTTGTGTTACCACAAATTCTTTGTTTTACATTTACCACCTGTGGAAAGATGTCTGTATTTTTCCATTAACAAAAATCTGTAAAAAAAAACAACAACCATGTTTTTTTTTTTCCCATTTTTTTCACCTTTTTGATGATGTCATCTGTCTAATGCCCCTCCCATTACTCCACCCCTTCCCTGTTTTCAGAGTGAAGCTTTGAGGCAAGTCCTGGTAAACCGTTACTATGGCAACTTCAAGCCGGGAGGCAGGCGAGAAAGTTTGACCAATTTCAGCAACGGGCCGCTCGTCCCCGGGGTACAGGCTAAAACTCCTGCAGGTTTGTGTTTGTTATAATAGATGATAAAAACTGACCTTTTCAAACATCGTGTCCTATATATTCAGAGCCATCGCTGTTGCCAGGCGACAAGAACGTGGCACTCACACTTCCTTTGTGAATAGCCACCAGACACACACCTGCTTTAGAAAGTCTAGCGAGTGAATTACAGCATAAATGTCTTTAGGAGAGATTGACAGCAGATGATAGGATATCCGTAAATGTGGATTTGGTCAGTTTGGTCAATTTCCCCTGCACATATACATAATGTGATTATTTACTGCCAATTTAAGCATAATTATCTCATCAGAAATGCCTGCTCAGGTTTTTAACACTGATTACAGTTTGATTCAGTTACCATTTGGTGCCATTGTTATGTTGGTAAAATTACAATTTTATAACTGGAAAAGGGCAGGAATTTTATAGAATTAGACCAGTATTTGGATATAATTTATGTATTGTTAATTCTGCAGTTAATGTCATTTTCAGTGACTATGTTTACGTGCACAGTAATGTTGTTATATAAGTTGTCATGTAAAGGTGTTGTCCTGATTTAGCTGATAATCCTGTTTCTAGAAACACTAACGTTCAAAAGTTTGGGCTCGGTAAGTTTTTTTAAAGGAGTAGTTCACTTTTAAAAAAAAACTTTTGCTGATAATTTACTCACCCACATGTCAGCCAAGATGTCCATGTCTTTCTTTCTTCAGTTGAAAAGAAATTAAGGTTTTTGATGAAAACATTACCGGGAACGAAATGGTCTAAAAGGTCCAAAAGACACTTTCAGTGCAAACTGCAAACTGTTCAAAGGGCTTTAAACGATTCCAGACGATGAATAAGGGTCTTATCAAGCGAAACGATCGCTCATTTTAAAAAATAAATAACAAAGTTTACGTTTTATAAGCTCAAATGGTCACCTTGCTCTGTTCTGTGATGCGCATTCGTGACTCCCCTGTTCAAACTTGTTTATCAAAATGAACGAATCTTTTTTCGTGTCATTTGGTTCATTCAACGAACGAAATGAACGAATTGACTCGGGAAAAGATTTGTTCATTTTGATGAACGAGTCAAAATGAACAAATCTGGCCTCAAACTTTTGAACAGTTGTGATTTTGATGAATTTTCTTATGAATTGCAGTTTGTGGTGGGGGTTCAGCAGGCGGTCGAGGGGAGATAAGCCTGGCAGAAGTGCAGTGTCACCTGGATAGAGAGGGAGCATCTGACCTGGTCATTGACCTCATCATGAACGCCACAAGTGACCGAATCTTCCAGGAAAGCATTCTGCTGGCCATCGCTCTGCTGGAGGGGGGAAACCCTGTCATACAGGTGAGCTTTCACTTCTCTTTTACTTTAATCGTGTACAGTCTTTTAAATGATACGAGGGGTGGATTTATGACATGAGCTGCCTCTCTTCTGCATTTAAAACTATTCAGATAGTAAACAATGCTTGCAACAGACAATGTGAGTCAGCATAGAGTCAGCTGATCCAGTGCAGGTGTGGTAAAATAAACCAATGAAAAGAAGCTGTGGTTTACAGTGAATTTAGGCACGCATAGGTGTTTTAAAGTCATTGTAAACCACGGCTTCACTGACCTTACTGCTTTCATAAAACAGTCATTTTATATTCCTGGCAAGGTTTCATTAAAGGAGTAGTTCACTTTTAAAAAAAAACTTTTGCTGATAATTTACTCACCCCCATGTCATCCAAGATATCCATGCCTTTCTTTCTTCAGTCGAAAAGAAATTAAGGTCTTTGATGAAAACATTCTAGGATTTTTCTCCATATAATGGACTTCAATGGGAACCAAACGGTTCAAGGTACAAAAGACAGTTTCAGTGCAAACTGCAAGCTGTTCAAAGGGCTTTAAATTATTCCAGACGATGAATAAGGGTCTTATCAAGCGAAACAATCGCTCATTTAAAAAATAAAAATAAATAAAGTTTAAGTTTTATAAGCACAAATAGTCGCCTTGCTCTGTTCTGTTCTGTTTGTGACTCTCCTGTTCGAACTCATTCATCAAATGAACAAATCTTTTTTTCATGTCATTTGGTTCATTCAGCGAACGAAATGAACGAGTTGACTCGGGAAAAGATATATCCTTCGAATAGGAGAGTCACGAATGCGCATTTTTCACTGCGTGTCTGTAGTAAATCCTGACAGGAGTTGTTTAACACCAGAAGAGGGTTTGCGCTTGAGCAAGCTGCTAGTAAAAGCTGTCTGTTTTTCTTTGTTTAAAAATATATAAAAAGTAGGTTTAAACTTACTAAAGTAGGCATTATTCAACAAATAACATTGAAACGGTAGCATTCTCCATTGTCACATGGCCTCATGATGCTGCATATGTAATTTAGTGGAAGCAAAGATGGGTATTTTGCATCTTTATTCAATTTTGTGTAAAACTGTCTTCATATTTGGCAGCTCGTATTATATGTTTCGATTCAATTAAAAAAAAAGTCATATGTGTGATGCATGTTTATTTTGCAGTGTGCACAGATTGCATACTCTACACTGCAGTAGTAATAGTAGTGTGATAGTTGTATGTTATTCGAGCGCTCGTATCATCAACTGGAGGCTGTCCAGAGCAGAGCAGGGCCACACGTCACTGTCTGCAGTCGCCCAGCCGGGGTTTTGCGGGTGCAATGCGGTTGCTATGGCAACCTGGCAAATCGCTCTCCTTGTCGCTAGGCTGCTCGAGGACGGGGAGGGTGATGCACGGCGATGGAGGCAGTCGGTGTCAAAGGAGGGACGGTTCTGTTCTGATTGTAGAGCAATTATATTTCCTGAGCTGGCAGGGCTGGTTTCTGCGCTCTGTGGATGTGTTCTGCGTGGGTGCATGTGTAAATAGGTCCGTTGCATAATCAGCCCTGTTATTAGCAAAGGCGTTCTACTTGATGATACTCAGGCTTCCCAACAGGCACACGTAGAGGCGCTCACATGACTGGATTACATAAGCCAAGCCCATGGTGAATAATGCAGAAAACAGCCTTCTGTGCTAAACGGGTCATCGTGTGTTCTGGTGATTAGGAGATTAAAAGAGTGCAAAGTGATTGAGAGGGAGAGAAACAGAGAGATAAAATGACGTAAACAATTATAACTATTATGCGTTTTTTACATTTTTTTTTTTATTATTATTGGAAACTTGTAATTCACCTCTGTTTCATCATGAGACAAAAAACAGAAAGTACAATATTTTGTGTCAGGTTATTTTGCAATGCTAAATATAACTGTAGAACTGTACAGTATGTATTGTGACCCAATGTGAGATCCAGAGAGGTTCCCGAATCTCAATCGATTTTTATGATTGTTAATATGAAAGGAGGATATCTTGTGTTTATCCATGGGTGCTCGGCTAAGACTTTATGATAATGTGTATATTTATATATTATATATTATACTTTGTTTTGTTGATAATTAAGCCCTTTGCTATACTTATATCCTTAGTAGGGAAAATCCAGTCATCAAAAGTAACATTAAAATAT
Organism: Pimephales promelas; assembly: GCF_988280905.1. NCBI lineage: Eukaryota > Metazoa > Chordata > Actinopteri > Cypriniformes > Leuciscidae > Pimephales > Pimephales promelas. Next base: position 25,546,765 of record NC_142789.1, read on the forward strand.
TTAGAAAGTGGTACAAAATTATACCAAAAATAATATTATATAGTAGAGGAAAAGAAGTTAAATAAATACCACTGTCGTACATCATGAGCCCTACACACTTCTGAGCATATGCAAGAATAAAATGAATGAGTAAATGAAACGCAATAGACATCCATGTAAAAAGGTCTACCTGAAAAGTTAAAGTTAACAACTATAAAGCAACTATGTGAACCTCCAATTGAAAATTGTGCTTTTAATTGCAAATTAAAATTGCTTTAAAATGCAATTATTTTGAGAATTGAGGTTGGAAATGTGCTTAATTTTCCCAGTAAGAAAAATAATAACAAATGTCTGCATAAAAAATTCACCCCAAAATAGAGCCCTTTTCCCTACATGAGATTCTTCTGTCGATTCTTTAATTCCTGTCAGCATCAACCTCATTGCATTGGGTTAGATTGGTTAAGCATTCTTGCAGCGCTAAAGGGGTTTTGTGGATAACCTGCATGACACATTTGCAGCCAGTTTGCAGAGTCATTTGGGTGTCTTTTAAAGGATGTGAAGAAACCACATGAAAGAAAGAGAGAACTGGGGGGTAGTCTGCTCTTTTGACGTGTGTATGTGTGTGTATGTGCGAGGTAACATTATCTAGTGTTAACAGGGGAATTACGGAGTTTACTCATTGTAAATCAGCTTCTTTTAAGAGGATTTATTCTGCTGTCCTCTGCTACCCTTTCTAAGTAAATACACTAGGTTTGTTGGTTGTCAAACTCCAGATCCACTTCATTCTACAGTACCACATCTCTAGGACACAATTACACCCAAAATTGAAATAAATAAGAAGCCTATTTTAGGACAGGTCATATATATATTTTTTGCATTGTGATGCTCTATATAACATTACATTATATTAAAGCTGCAGTCTGTAGTTTATCCTCTTTGTCGCCATCTCTGTTTGAAATCTGCAATTGCAGTTAGGAATTATCAACTTTACGTGAGCACAGCGCGGATGAACACAATGTTTTGAGGAGAATGTGCGGCTGTCAGTCGCCGCACCGGTGTGGATACTGCCATTCGCAATCATAGATTATACTTTTTGGAAGTATGACCAACATAAGAGTTTTTACCGGAAAATGTCCTCCGAACAAGTAAGTAACATCCACTTTTGTGAATTTAACAAATTAAATTTAATTAAATTTAACAATCGCTAATCATATCACGTCAAATGACTTGCCTCAAATGACATATCACGTCATGTCCTTCCGATATGTATACTTGTTTTCGCATTGACCGGTTGAAATATGAATTGTACTTGTACTACATTTAAATTATGCTAATTTAAATAAAAAACATTTTACTGTGAAAATGGGTATTTAATAAAAAATAAGTTAATGCAAAATTAAAATAATAATACAAATAATGCTGTAATAACAAATATTTTAATGGTTCCTCAAATAGGGAAAGTTGAATCTTTTGATTTTATGGTCAAATGTGGCCCAGACATGTTTTCATCATTTTTTTTAGATAAGAAAGTATGATTTCAGAATCAAATCTTTTGTGTTTTGAAGATTTTCTTTTCTTCTTTTTGATAAAAATGTAGACATGGCAAATGATTGAAGGTTTGCTAGATCATATCTAAAGGCTCTTTAAAGGTTATAGTTGAGTCAATAAGCACAGGACTATTGCTCATCATTGGAATGACATTGATAAAAGAAGCCATGTGATTGATTGGATGACTGTACTGAGTGACCTGGTATAGAAGAAGTGAAACGGGCCAAACTAACTTTGTGGATTTGGAATGGCGTTTTTATACAGATGGAGAAATAATACTAAGTATGGATGCTCTTGTTGATGTGAGTTCTTCGGTTACTGTAGCGTGAGATATTTAGGTACATTGTTTTCAAGCCTGAAGGTTCGGTTAAAATAGAGGTCTGCTAGTGGTCACTGTGCGAGTAAACCTCACTCTCCTGGCCTCAAGAGGTTCACTATAGGTTTCAACGAGATATAAACCATAATTTGTGGCACTTTTTGCTGATTTTGATTTTTTGATTTCTGCCATGCCAAATCATAGAGTATGGGTCTCTATAGGTTTTATATGGTTTGTGAACAGGATGTGAAGTGATGCGTAACTTTGAAATTATTTCTACAATCTATTTCTTCACTTGCTACAATAGACTTCAATTATGTTTATGCTATATTAGGGCTATATGTGGTCCGAAACAGGCGTGCGTCTTGGGCTAAATAAACACAGCCAAATTTTCCAATTTTTGGGCTATATTTGGACCAAATCAGACAGACCAAACAAAGCCCTATTTTCAATGTCTATTTTTGGGCAAAATGAAGGCTATGACGGGCCGAGGTTATTTAGCCCAAAAAAAAAATGTCTTAATGACGTCTGGTGCTGGGTGGGTAAAATGACCGACGCATATTAACTGTGACTGCGGTCTTGAGCATCCTTGTTAGCGCCCGTCTCTAATGTCGTAAATCCCGTTTAAATCCCTCGGAGCGGTGCGAGTAGAATATAGAGTATACGAGAACTGAACTAAGCGGGACGATGACATCACACTTTCCCCCAGAGCGAACTTTTTGATGATAAAAATTAACAATGAATAACAAAAATGAACCTTAACTTACTTAAGCCGGATTGTGATGGTATTTTCTTCTAGAAACAAACTTTGTTGCATTATTTTCCTGTTATCTCTATAAAGCTGCTTTGAAACAATCTGTATTGTAAGAAGCGCTATAAGAATGAAGGTGACTTGACTTGACTTACTCGGTCACATTAGCAAGATTTCATGTGCATACCAAGGAAGTCATACCAAGCAGTTTTATTCTACAATCTAAATTACACAACACCGTAAAAATGAATGTGCTTTATCTAATCAATAAAATTGTGGCAACAGATTACAAGCAATGTTATTAATTAAATTGCACAAATTAGAATTGAGTAGTAATTAATCATTAAAAGTTAATCATTTAAAATAAGTAAAGTTTACACTAAAAAAATTAACAAAGATATCTCAATGACATACATAAAAATTTTAAAGTACCAACATTGAAGACACCAAGAATCCCTGAAGGCAGAAAACCGTCATTTTAAAACAATCCTAAAACACTGATCTCCACAATGGTGACTTAAATGTACTTTTTTTAATTTTAAGGTTTACTCATTTTAAATAGTTAACTTTTAAAGAATTAATTTGATTAATTATTACTCAATTCTATTGTTAAATTGAATTAATAATATTGCTTGTAATCTGCTGCCACAATTTTTTTTGATTAGATAAAGCGCATTCATTGAAACTGTTATGTTTATTTAAAAAAAGTTACTATGAAGAATGTATGAAGATTTTATTATAAAAGAGAGAGAGTGTGTGTAATTTACTTGTAGAACAAAATGTCCAAATATCGCCAGCTCATGTTTACCACAGACCTGAAAAACTGAAAAACTCTAATTTAAAAACCAATGGGAAAATCTCGTGGTAACCACAGTCGGATTAGTCTTCCGGGTTTTGACGTCATCGCTGCGCCACTCTACTGGCCGAACAACGTTAAATGTGACCACAAACTGATCGATTTCAGACAGGCTAAATGCTTCTTCCATGAAAAGAAGAGACATCAACTTTTTGTTTTTCCCTTCCTCATTAGTGCCATACAAGTGGTCTTTTGTGGCGCTGAGCGAATGTGAAACTTATCAGAGGATGAATCGCGCTACTTTGACTTGCATAATATGGAGCACGCTGGCCTGGTTCGTGCACAGAGAGGCATTTGTTTGGAAGCTGCACAACAACACAAGCCGATTCCCCTCCACGATTTGTTTATTTACAGAGGTATTCTGGGGTGGTCGTCAGGATAACAAACACTGTTGCCAGGGAAAAAGAGGGATGGAATATGAGGAGAGAGAGAGAGAGAGAGAGAGAGGTAATGGACTGAATAATAAGGAAGCAGAGAGATTATGCAAAAGCTGAAGGCAGAGAGTACAGTGTGTGTGCCAGCTGAGAGGAAGTGTGTTGGTGAACACAAAGAGAAGTAGGACAGGGCACAACCACATGCTGTCTAGGCACCCTCCCCAACTTCCAGCTTTGTGTGGAACTGCATATCTATATGTGTGTGCACACTTGCCCCTGGCTTTACCACATGTCTAAAATGGACCAGCTACTACAATACAGTAAGAATAAGGGACTTTCCCACGCAACAATATTGTGCAAACATTGCTGATCAGTGGCACTGAATTAAGTCGTCCATCCCAACTTGACCTGCGCACCGAGGTTCATCTCGCTTCATCTCGCTCCATTTAGGCCTTGTTGTTTGTTTCTGCAGTGAAAAGAAAATGAAGCTTTTGTGGAAAGCTTTGACAAGAGGATGTGACTCAAGTGCAAATCGTTTTTCCTATCATTAGTTGTGGTGATATCTTGGGAAGCGCTGGAATAAAATGAGGGGTTACACTATTTTAATGTGACGTAGTTGCATTGTACTTTCTCAAATACTAATGAGTAATATTAATTAACTACATGTACTTATACTGTAGGTTTAGGGTTAGTTGCTTGTATTTATGCAGAATTAACTGTTACTATTTTTATTTTTCAATTACTATAGTAAGTACATGGTGTAACATTTAACTACTTCACCTTAAAATTAAGTGTCACCTAATGAGTAGAGACACCATTAAAAAGATTTTTTAAGTTTGCTTTTATTCAGTATAAATTCTACATTTCTGACACTCAAAGAGTTTTTTTTGAAAGAAAGAATTTAATAGTTTTATTCAGAACGGATGCATTAAATTTATCAAAAGTGACAGAAGAGAATTTTACATTATTAAAAAGAAAAAAGAAAATATTAATTACGTTAATGTTGCATTTTAAAATATATTCAAATAGAAAAGTTATTTTAAATGTCAATATTATTTCAGAATATTACTGCTATTACTGTATTTTTGAAGTCCAACTAGACTAGAATATTATTAATAAATCATTTTTAAGTAATAACACTTATTTTTTTAATTGCATTAAAACAGTTAATTGCAAAAAAAAAAGTTTTTGTTTTGTTTAAAATCCGTTTTAAGATGCATTTGTTTAAGGTAGCTTTTAGGTTATTTTATTTATGCATTTTAAAAATTTTAATTAATATATATTTGTAATTTTATTCTTTAAATAATAATTTATCGTTTTGTAACTGTACAGACTTTATTAATTAATTTCCCTTTGATTAGATTTTTTTATTTTTTTATTTCAGGTATTTTTTTTATTTAAAAAAAAAAATACCTGGCCTCCATAAAATAGGCTTGTCGCTGTATAATATTTTTTGTGGCTAATTTAGCACAACCAAACACCACTTTAAATGCGTTAATCGTTTTGTATTAAAATCTCAAAATTTGCACTTGGCTCGACTAGGCCTAAAGTCTGTGTTTATCATTGCTTTTCCTAAACGTCCCACCAGAGTAATCTGAAAGTCACAGGTCACAGAAATAATTAGGGAGGTGGAAATGACAATCCCGAAGTCTGAATCCATTGGCGCTCACTCAAATAAGGCCTGTCTTCTTCCAGCTGTATACTGTAAAACCTCCAGGCCAGACGGAAGTCGGAAGGGCAGACGAGACTTCATCTGTGGTGAGCAATGTTCAAGTAGGAGTAGGAGGGAGAGAGCGAGAGTACAGTGCAAAAGCAGAGTGTGTGAGAACAGCCAGGTTCTGGATGACCCGTGACGGAAGCCGTCGCCCACTCGCTCTGCAGCAAGTGGGCAGAAAGCCTGAGACGCTTAACCAGTTATTCACACATACACAATCTCCGCTCTATGACGGTAGCGAATGCGTTCCTCAGTGACAGAAGGATGTAAAATACTCCTTTAATACATTCTAGAAGATCATGAGCCATGAAGTCCATGTATAAATAGAGAGTCATTAATAATGCATTTTTATGGTGCATGTCAAAGGTTGTCCAAGAGAGTGCAAAACAGACTATCAGGCTACCATGAATTTGCTTTAGGGATTTTTTTACATCATATGTTTTTGTGGGATAACTTTTTGATGAATTGCATGGGCAAAATACCCACATTTCTTGGGTAGCTTTTGGAATTTTTACTGTTGGAATTGTTATATAACAGGAGAAGAAAGAGACCATAGACGGATGTAGGAAATGGATCGCTGTGGAAACAGATTTCAAAGCTTACCTGCTCAAATATTTGATCTTCGAATGTCACAATTGACCAATCAGAATCAATTATTCCTCTGACCCACATATTAAAGGGATAGTTTGCATTTACATTTATTCATTTAGCTGACACTTTTATCCAAAGCGACTTACAATTGCTATATATGTCAGAGGTCGCACGCCTCTGGAGCAACTAGGGGTTAAGTGTCTTACTCAGGGACACATTGGTGTCTCACAGTGAATTCGAACCCGAATCTCTCACACTAAAGGCATGTGTCTCATCCACTGTGCCATCACCACCCCATATAACCACCATTCCGGTGTGATTTGTGTTAATTAAAACTAACTAAAAATAAAATAAGTTGAAGTTGAAGCACAGTACTAAAATTATAAAAAATACATTAAAAAAAGTTAAAAATACATTCAAAAAATATAAATTAAAAAAGCACATACTTTAGTAAAATCGCAAAAATCTAAACTAGAATGTAAAAAGTATTCAAACTATTAATAAATGCTATAATAGTGTATAAATAAGCTTAAAATATCGTGTGTTTTTTTCACCCCAAAATAATTTTGTTGTTGTTGTTGTTGTTGTTTTGGACCCCATTGACTTTCATTGTATGGGCAAAAACATTTGAAATGTTCTTTGAAAGATCATCTTTTGTGAATAAACGATGACAGAATTTAACATTTAAGCATTAAGCATTCTCAAATGGATTTACAGCATGTTGCATGTTAGTCTCTTTTAAAAAGAGAGAGTGACAACCTCATTTTAATTTGAGGGCCGTGCCATGTTATTTCCAGCTGGCACGTACGCATACACGTAAGGCTCAGCGATTTCCTGAAGAAATTATAAATAGAAATGTGTATCACGGCACCTGGGAGGGGAAAGAAAGGTCTCCATTCCCAAGCCTAAGCAATTGGCCTTGAGATTGGGAGAGGTCAGGGCTTTTGTTGTGACTCTATTACCAGATTCCTTCATTATCTGGTCAAATTCTCACATGGCTCCATTTCAAACTTCTCATTGATGTTTAAAGTAGAGGAGATGCAGAAGAATAGCAATATGAACCCAAAACCTCGTCTCTTTCTATAGACAGGCCTGTTATGTAATTTTGGAAAAATGGCGTCCGGTGAAGCGGGATACAAACTCAAACTCGAGAACTCCTCCCAAGGTTTCTGGTCACACCCCGCACCTGTCGCCTGCCACACAAGTGCACGCAGCCCAGTTAAACATTAGCTCATGACCTACATAACTCATCTCGAAACAAGCACCCTGTGTGTGTGTGTGTGTAAGTAGGAGGTGCTCATATATTAATTCCACGATCTATAAATATTTACACACTTTTTCAGACTTTGTCATGGTCAGAAACGACCTTGGAGGTTTTATGTGCACTGGAAGTTAGTCGTGTGCACAGCTCTGTCTTTGCACACGTCCCCGTGTGTTTCCCGTAAAGTCCAAACAGCCCACAAGACTCAACCTGACACACACAAGAGTAATGAAGCACAACAGGTGTGAGTGTGACAGTGCAGGACTTGCGTCTAAAGCTGACCTCGGCTGTATTATAGCTGTGTTATATTATATATATATCCAGCTATTTTAAATCTGTAAAGCCAAACATATGAAATACTTGTCAGAAAAATATATACATATTTTTTAAATCAAACTTTTGACGTTTTATTTTTTTAGAGTAAATTTTTTTTGTGTATATATATATATATATATATATATATATTTAATACATAAAGCTTGGAATTTGAATACTAGAAATTTGTTTTTAATTCAAACTTATAAAAATATTTATATGGCCAAAAACTAAGATGATGTTCCCAAGGCTTGTAATGTAAATCACTTACATTTCTATAGCACTTGTAACATAACAGTTGTCATATTTTGAATTTAATTTTTGAAATCTTTATTTCGAACATAAAAAGAAAGTATATAAAATAAAACAATGTTTAAAAAACTTAGGAAAAATCAAAACAAATGAGCCGCAAAAATATATATGTATAATTCTTTGCTGTTGACATACTTCTATTATATGTGCGAAAAGGAGTAGGAAGAAGTAAAACTTATATACTCCTACCCCTTAAATTCTTACAGTCTTATATTTACAATTTTATATTATTATTATCATGTTGTTCTATACATCCATAAACCTATACAGATATATACCTACATACAACCACACATATACATATATACACACATACATTTGTCTAACCTCAATTATGTACTTATTCAAGCAGCAAAAAAAAAAAAAAGTACAACTAAAAATGACAGAGCAAACAAACAAAGAAAAACACAACGTAAACAATGGTTTACTCCTACTTTCACTACAGTGCTTCTTGATACCTCTTGAAAATAATTTCTTTGTACATTTTTTTTAAATAGGAATATGTTTGAGCACTGCTTTAGTTTATCATTTAGTTTATTCCATAATTTAACTCCACAAATTGATAAACATAATCTTTTCCTTGTAGTTCTAAATCTATTATTCTTAAAATTATAGATTTATCTCCCATTAATGTCTGAAATGAGACAGTTTCGAGTCTCATTGACTTCCGAGACCAGAAACTGTCTGGTTACTGACATTCTTCTAAAAATCAGAAAATCCACTGAATGGATTCGAAAACGGTAAAACTCGACTGTTTAACTCTGGGGGAGTTGTAAAAAAAAAGTTGTCCTATTTCCAAAAAATCTCGAGTATCCCTTTAGAGTCGGCATGAAACGGAAGTTGAGATTGTCGTTTTTTCCTTGTTGTGACGTATATCCAAATGAAACGGCTTCTGAAATTAGAAAAAATGTAGGGCGGGGCTTGATTTTGTCCTTCGGGAATTGATTGGATCGTTGGAGGTTGGCAAACAAAACGGAGGCAGATTTGAATTCCAGTTTACATTCAAAAAATAATGAACTGCACAGATAAATCATTTATAATAAACACTACAATATTACACATAAAAAGAAGATTTGTCAAATTTGATTTCATGCCGACTTTAATAATTTGAGTATCAAATATGATACAGCAGGCTGTAGGGTTAACCCCCCTCTTAATCTATTATTATTATGGTCTGCCTTGCCATCCTCAGTGGTCTCTAATGGATTTGTGAGTGCGCTGGAAATCCTTGAGCTTGTGCGCCTATGTGTGTGTGGTGCTGCGGACTCTCAGCTGCTGTTGAGAAGCATCTGTTGAAGTGTGAATGACGTGCAGTCAACATCTCCCAGCATCCCAAGCCGCCGCCGCAGCGCGAGCCGTTCCCTTGGTTACGCGGCCGGGTGGGCACGAAGACGGGCACTGATTGAGCTCGCACTTATAAATAGATCTTACACAACATCCTCTTGTTGATGCCAAGGGGATAGACGAGAAGGGGATGGAGAGGTGATTGCTGGTTGACCTTTTGCTGAGTGTGTAGAGGGTGTTATTAGAGATCGGCCCACGTTCACCTGCGCATGCACTATCTACTTCCTGTTGGGTTGTGGTTGGTCACCTTGCCTGGATAGGCTTGTAGATGTTGAGGACTTGTAAATTGGTTCAAGGGGTAAGACAGGCCTTCAACTACGATTAGATGGGAATAAAAGGCAGCCTTTAAAAGGGGGGATTTATACACATATAATAGAGTAAAGTTTTCAGCTGTTATTGCGAATTGAAATCCGAATATACACTACTGTTCAAAAGTGTAGGGTCGGTAAGATTTTTAAAATGTTTTTGAGAGAAAAATCCCTCATGTCCGTGATGTCTGTATTTATTTGATCAGAATTTAGATTAGAAATCATTCTAATATGCTGATTTGTCGCTCAAGAAACAATTCTTATTATTATCAGTGTTGAAAACAGTCGCGCTGCTCAATAATTTTGTAGAAACTGATTCTTTTTTTTGGGGGGGGGGATTCTTTCATGAATAGAAAGTTCAGAAGAACAGCTTTTATTTGAAATAGAAATCTTTTGTAACATTATAAAGGTCTTTACTGTCACTTTATCAGCTTCATGTAGGAGGGTGTGCACTTTGTTCTTAAAGTCATCCACTCATGATACAGCCACTTATTCATTTCTTACATGAGTTATAAAGACCCGTGTGCACTTGTGTCACGCAGCACATAAAGGTCACGCAGAAGACATGTATGTCTATTAGAGCATTGAATGCAGCTCGTACAACCTTAGAAACTCTTATTTCAATTCCAGCTTTACCATAAAGACAAGATCCGCAACACTCCATATTTATAGGGATGGGAACTATTACCAAAGAAATCACAGCAATAGTTGATGAAAAGTTATTGTTTGATAATAATAATAATAAGGGTTAGTTCACCCAAAACTGAAAATTCTGTCATCATTCACACAAATGAAGATATTTTCAATAAAATCTCAACCAGTTCTAAACTCTACATTGACAGTTTGGACCACTTGGTTGCTTCAAAAAGTTCATAACGAGATCGTAAAACGAATTCATATGAATCAAGCGGTTTAGTCCAAATTTTCTGAAGAGACTCGATCGCTTTATATGATGAACAGATGTAATTTAGGCTTTTATTTATACATAAACAAAAATTCGAACCTGCTTGACGCACAAGAACAAACCTCATTGGTTCTTGCGGAAGCTCAAACGTGCTCTGTAACACAAGGATGAACCCCATTGGTTATACCAATCCTCAACTGATAAATTAAATATATAAAAACTAGGTCTGTCAAACGTTAATCGCAATTAATCACATCCAAAATAAAAGTTTGTGTTTACATAATTTATGTATATAATTTATAATGTATATATTTTTTTTTATATATAATAAATAATTATACACAGTGCACCCACATATATTATGTAAACACAAACTTTTATTTTGGATGCGATTAACCGCGATTAATTATTTGACAGCCCTAATAAAAACAATTCATTAATAATAATTTTATAATAGTTAATTTCATCAAGCTGATGAATTATTTATGAGATGTAAAATGTCATATATGTCATAAATATTTCATCGAGCTCTGTCGAAGGGTCTCTCTCAATTTAAAGGATCCTTTGAGTCCTTCATCACATGTATCAGCATGTATTGAGTCCATGCATCAGCCATGCGCACTTACTAGACCTTCTCATTCTAGCTTTTAATTGCTAAGGACTGGACTTTTCAGAAGTACCCCTCAATTTACCTTTAGTTACCTTCAATAATGGCTTTAAACCAGGCTTAACATGTTTAACACCCTGTTTTATACAATATGTTACAGGGGTCCCTACTCCATCTATTTATCCATTAGGGAGTCCATGGCCTGAGGTTAGCGACTCCTGCCTAACACCTGGAAAACACTTTCACATGCTTATTTTCCCAGCCTTTCCATTGTTTTGCTGTTTCCCTCAATGTGCGTCATATGGCAGTCAGGTGTTGACATGTTTACCACAGCGACGCATCTGATGTGGCCATCTTGTTTATTAGAGCAGTCATGAGACTTGCACATTTGAATGCCGTAATGCTATAAACTCCACTTCTCCTCCGCTCCGAGCTCTTACATAACCTGTTGATTTGCTCCGCTTTTAAATCTCTCGGAACGATCGGCTCCGCGTCACGACTGCCTTCAATTAACTTGAGCGAGGAGTATTTAACAAAGAGGTCGCTCACAGAAAGAGATTAAAATTATTTGTTTCTAATGAAATGCAAGTTGTCCGATGACGTCCCGAGGTTTACTGGATGCACTGGAGCTGATGAGTCATTTTTTAAGCACATCTCCTTTGTGCATGTGTGTGTGCGCGCGCACTGCTGTGGGTGTGTTGCATTTCTCTCTCACTCGCTGTTGTTTGAAAGAGGCCTGAATGACTGAGTTCACTGTTAACCTGGAAAGAAGGCTGGTTATGTAACGAGCTTTCAAAACTGCCCCAGAATTCTGCTGATAACTTGCACTCCTCACCCTCCCTCCTTGTGTGGCACATCACACACTCACTCCGTGCCTGTTTGGCTTGAAAAAGTAGGGCAGGATTTTCCTTTGTGCTCTTGTCCGCTCCTATTTTTTCCCTTGCGTCCTGTGCGAGCGTGCATGAGCAGTCTATCGCCGCTCTCCCTCTGCCTTTCAGCTGATTACTGACTTACGTAAGGGGGGGGGGGGGGAAGCGAGCGAAAGTAGATCAGGATATACCAGGGAAAAACACTAAATAACCAGCGGGCCGCATTTATTCATAGAAAGGAACTGAAAGTTTTCTTTAGACTGATGTTGTATTTTTAAAACAATTCAATTTGGCATAACCTTTTGGGTTCCGACGAAAATGAAACCTTTCGAACTGTTTTCTTTGGAAAGCACACGCTTGTTTGTGCAAACGTGTTGACTGTACAAGCCTTGTAGCTCTTGGGACAGTGTGGAGACAGATGGTGTAAATTCAGGTGAGCTGAGGGAGGCACTCCAGGTTATTTCCGTGTTAATTGCTGCGAGTTTGCGCGTGTGTGTGTGTGTGTCAGGCCGCACAGAGAGGGTTATGTAACTGAAGTGATGTGAGTCTGGCAGTAAACAGGGTGGTGGGGGTGTGGGGGGGGACGTGAGAACTCTGCTTTGGAGCATGGCTGCACCGCCGTGTTAACTTAACTCTTTAGGCACTGGTACAGAACAAATCAAATTCCCTTGACAATTTGAATCACCTCTGGAAAGACGAATGTTTATTTAAAATGGGTCATTTATGAAGAAGAAATGTGAATCTATTTTTGAATTTGGAGCTTTCTAGACTGAGAAAAGCCAGAAAATGTATTTTTGGCTTATGTGGATGAAAGACAACAACTCCCAGAATGCACTTGCTTCGCTGCCCTAGGAGGCCACGCCTACCGGTAACAGAGTGCAGTAGTTAAACTACAAGTCTAAGCTACTAGTGAGTCTTGTGATGAGTCTGCCTGAAAATGTGTTTCGAGATCAGAAAGAATGTTTTAATCAAACAGATCTCATTCCCCATTGACTACCATAGTAGGAAAAAATGCAAACTATGGTAGTCAATGGGGATTGAGATCTGTTTAAATTAAAACATTCAGAACAAATAAACACATAGAGGTTTGGAACAATATGAGGGTGAGTAAATGCTAACAGAATTTTCATTTTTGGGTGAACTAACCCTTTAATGTTGGCATTGTTCGCTGAAAAACAAACAAACACTAAAAATTATAGGGAAGCACCGGACAGGGTTGTGTGAAGGTTGTCGAGAAGAGGAGTCAGTGGAGCACATAATTATGAGATGTATGAGATATGAAATGCAGAGGCAGGTAATGAAGAATAAGTTGAGGCATAGTTGGGGTGCAGGAGATTACATTAAAAGGGTTATTAAGCGCAGGAAATGGGACACAGAGTAGAATATTGGAGACTTTTTTAAGGGAAGCAGGAGTTTTCAATAGGATTTAATCGATAAATAAAGTTTGTTTTTGTGTGTGAGTGTTTATTTGGGGGAGTGAGTATTATGTAAGTAATCTATTATCTGACCCACACTCGGTAATGCACCAAAAAGCTGGATGGCAACCGCCGTAAAATTGGAAAGAAGGAGGCGAGTCAGGACCTCGGTTTAACGTCTCATCCAAAGGACGTGCTTGTTACAATATGGTGGTGTCCCCATCACTATACTGGGGCGTTAGGACCCACACAGACCACAGTTGAGCGCCCCCTACTGGCCTCACTAATACCTCTTCCAGCAGGAACCTAGTTTTCCCAGGAGGTCTCCCATCCAGATACTGACCAGGCTCAACCCTGCTTAGCTTCAGTGGGCAACCAGTCTTAGGCTATTTTGTTGTGTGTCAGCACATGTTTACACCTTCATCTAAACTTCACTCTCAGCAGTGTGGGCAGCATGGGATGTTTGCAGTAGAGCTGGTCCCATATTTTGAACTATGTTTTACCCATAAACAAAGAACGGAAAAGAACTTCGCCATGAGTTTACCAGGGGCTTTAATGGTAGAGATAATGATAAAAAAAAAATATTTTGACCCATCTCACTTCTCTCCCGCCTTCTCATTACCATCATTTAGGCTGAATCCCAATTCACCCCTTGGCCCTACCCCTTTTTTTCGAATGTACCCCTTAAAACAGAGTTACAAGGGCCAAGGGGTTGAAATATTCCCCTACGAAATGGAACAACGCTTCATGAACCCGATACGTCATCAGTTGTCGGCGATGGCTCTGCCGTTACAGAGTTTGTACAGGATTTCTCCATGACAACAACTGACAATCAGCGCAGCTGCTCTTAACTTTGAATAAACATGATGATTATAACACCCCTTCCTCGAAATGTATGTCTTTTCTGATCGGAAAGGTAATTTATTATACCATTTCTTAATTTAAACGACTATAGTGTTATTATGAGAGTAAATAAAGTGCATGGTGGAATCATCTGGCGCTAAATTTAAACGTTTAACCCTTTGCGATCCATCTCGCCGGTGATTTCCCATGCATTCCGTGAAGTTTTCTCTTTGCCCTCCGTTTGGAGTGTGCCTCTGAAAAATATCCGTTTCGAGGGCTATGAAGCCCTACCCCTTCGCCCTACCCCTCGATCTCAAGAAGAATCGGGACACCCTACCCCTAGACGTGAACGCGCAAAACGGAGGGATAAGGCTGAGGGGTGAATTGGGATTGAGCCTTACAGTGTACTTATTCAATTGTATTGTTTTTTTCCTCACTCTTCTACCTGTCCCTCCAGCGGTCGTTTTTCTGCCGTCTGACCGGTGACAATAAGTCCGAGAAGTTCTTTAAAGTGTTTTACGAGCGGATGAAGCTGGCCCAGCAAGAGATCAAGGCAACTGTGACGGTGAACACCAGTGATCTGGGCAGCAAGCGCAAAGACGAGGACGCCAACGACAAGGATGCCCAAACGCGCAAGAAAGGTCAGAGACTACAAGACAAGTGTTTATAATGATGAAATGTATACTACAAAAGCATACTAAACAAATACAATTCTCCCCCACTTTCAGTCAAGGATGTTGCCGTAGTGACCGAGGAAGTGCGGGAGCAACTCATCGAGGCTTCTACGGCCACCAAGAAGGCCATCACTGCTTACCGAAGAGAGGCGGAGGCGGACGAGCATCTGAATGTGGCGGAGGGGCAGGCCACCGCGACTGAAAAGAACCAGGATGACAACGAGATGAGCGTGATCATAACAATCATGCAGCCGATCCTGCGCCTCATGCAGCTGCTCTGTGAAAACCACAACCGTGAACTGCAGGTCAGCCGCCCAAACAGAGATTATGTCGAACACACGGGTTGGAGGAATGAACAAATGCAAGGTCTAGAAATATGTTTGAAAAGTTGAGATTCTTTTAACTTGAGCACCATGTTTTTAGAGTCATGTCATCCGCAAGATGCTGTAAAAGACATGAGACACAAGCCCAATTGGTCAAACCATCTAGCGTTGAAAAACAATAGATAAGTAGCGCTGTGGAATGGAAAGGCACGTACTGCTCCTATCTGTTGCTAACTAAAAAATAGCTTAGCTAACTGTACTTTACTTGTAGTTTTGCTGCTAGCTATATCTCAAGGAACTGTTTGATTGGTATCAGAATAGATATTCATTCAACTCAACTCAATATGAAATGTTATTTGCTAGCTATTTTACTTCCCGTAAACATGGTGTAGCCTATTTCTCAAAAAAAAAAAGATATTTGAGAAGCAGATGTAGGATTGGACTTTCTGGAAAAAAGTGGCCAGAATTGAATGAAAAGGTTACAAAATATTACAGTTAATGGTTATAAAGACAACATTTTATTTCTTTCAACTAACATGCACTTATGAATTGTGCACAATAAGACAGGAATGTGATTTTTTTAATATATAAATTAAGTATAAATATATACAATTGCAAATTAATTTGATATATTACATTTAGATACAGTATATAATTCAATACTGGAAAAAAAAAATACAAAAGTAAAAAATTTCCTTGCTTACCTAATGCTTTGAACTTGAGCCTTTTACATAACCCCATCCTGCAGATGGTTACAACATAAAAAAGTTTATATATTCCCTCTTGGATGTGATATTCTCAAAAGTTAGGGAATCTAAGTCCCTAAGAATTATGGTTATTGATTTAATCTGAATCAGACTATGAGTTATGTATTAACTGTATCTGTGCTTCCTCAAGCTCTAATATGACTTACTGTTCAAAAGCTCCTCGTATCCTGTTTTTCCCGCTTGTTCCCCAGAACTTCCTTCGCTGTCAGAACAACAAAAACAACTACAACCTGGTGTGTGAGACACTGCAGTTCCTGGATTGTATATGCGGCAGCACTACAGGGGGCCTGGGGCTGCTGGGACTCTATATTAATGAGAAGAACGTCGCTCTCATAAACCAGACCGTGGAGAGCCTGACAGAATACTGCCAGGGCCCTTGCCATGAAAACCAGGTGGACCTGACACATCCACACACTCTTTTTGTTCTATACTTCAAATGAATCGTTCGCCCAAAAATGAAAATTGCTGTAATTTTAAAATGTGAGCATTTTATTCCAAGTCTTCTGAAGCAGCTCACATGTGTGAAAAGAAACTGAAATTTAAGTCATTATGCACTGATCGAGTCAGTGAGTGAAAGTCTAGATTGTAGATCTCATGATGTTTTTGGGTGCTTTTCTGATTCGCGAACAAATCATTCAGACCAAATTGACTGATTCATTGAAAAGATTCAGACTGATTCTATCATGAACTCAATGCACTGAGCAGAGTGAATTAATTTTTTTTTTTTTTGTGAACTCTTTAAGATTATGACACACTTACACTATATACCCACTATTGTTTACTCAAAATAATGGCAAGATTTTTCTTTGTGTGTTGGGCTAGGCATTATGCAACTTTTCTGACTTCATAGGACCACAATGGGGCTGATTATCGTCATTGTCCTACTTTTCTAGGAGGAAATGTTGTGTACTTGCATGCTGACAGAGTGCTTTTGTCCCATAATGATTGGATGATTAGTCTCTCACTGAAGCACTATGTTCCAGAGCCATAATCAGTTAATTGCAGGTTAATTTTCATACCAAATTCATGGGAATGTGCTTCCTGTAACTATTTGTTCTCTGGTGTGCTTGAAAAAAATGTTTTTTGTTTAGATCGTTTAACCTTTTTGACCATTTCTGTAACTTATTAGCTGACCTTCATGAAGTGGTGTGCCTAATATATACACTGCAGTTCAAAGAAATTATTTTTTTATTCAGCAAAGACACATTCATTTGGTCTAAAGTGACAGTAAAGACTTTTACATTGTTGCCAAAAATGTACAATTATATCACAGTTTCCACAAAAAAAAAAAAAATAGTTATAAGAGAAATGTTTCTTGTGGAGCGTATACACTTATTAGAATAATTTCTGAAGGATCATGTGACACTGAAGACTTTGATCACTGGAATAAATTACATTTTAAAATATAATAAATTAATTATAATTATTCCACAATATTACTGCTTTTTACTGTATTTATGATCAAATAAATGCAGGTTTGGTGAGCAAAAGAATCTTCTTTCAATTTTTTTTAGTAAAAATAGTATACATTTAACATTTTTTTCCCCTTGTTCAGAACTGTATTGCCACACATGAGTGTAACGGTATCGACATCATCATCGCTCTCATTCTCAATGACATCAATCCTCTTGGCAAGAAGAGGATGGACTTGGTGCTGGAGCTCAAGGTGCGAGAACACCTCCAGATCTTTATGGGAAATGTAGTTTTCAATGAAGTCAAAAATAATTACCTTTTTTATTGAATTTTTTACAGAACAATGCCTCAAAACTGCTCCTGGCCATCATGGAAAGCCGCCACGACAGTGAGAACGCGGAGAGGATTTTGTATAACATGAGGCCTAAAGAACTGGTAAATGCAAACAATGAATGCACATGCTAGCATCGCTAATGTAAACTTGGCACTTTGCATAGAAAACGCATCTTTCTCATGGTTCCGTGGAAAGATTTTCTGTTTTGCATACTGTAAGCACGCTTAAAACCACCTACTGTCATTATTTAAACGTTTGGTTGGTGTACAGGTGGAGGTGATCAAAAAGGCCTACATGCAGGGAGAAATTGAGGTAGAACACAACGACGATGATGAAAATGGTGAGGAAGAGCATGCCGCTTCTCCTCGAAATGTGGGTCACAACATCTACATCCTGGCCCATCAGGTGACGCAAACAAATATGCTTTTACACACACTGTCACTGAGTCAGATGTCTGGATTATATCACCCTCTTCCCCTCCCCTGTCCACTTGAGCTGTATAGATTGTTTGCCTATTAGTATTCACGTAATTATCTGGGTCATCGTCAGAGGATCAGTTATGCAACCATGTTTGAAACAGGGCAGAGCTTTTCCACCGGCCCTCCAAATGACACTGTTTACAATCAGGGGTTTGTGAATGAAAAGTAGGCCTACATTTGACGAAGGCGTTTTACTCAAATAATATGCGAGAAATATGCTTTTGCGGGTTGCGTCTCAAAAGGTCAATTTATAATTGCAGCAACAAGTTATCTATTTAGTTTTACCAGCGGAGCAGATTATGTGGTGGCTACACTGACCGTGTTTTTAAGCAGACTTTATTTGTTCACTGCTGGCCTTTGACCCTCAAGTTGTTTTTCATAATTGGGGTATTGTAAGAATGTGGCAATTTTATGGCCATGACAAAAAGACATTGTTTCCACACAAATAAGTAATGTAAAGTAAAAATGGAATATACATATAGCATAACATTATTTATAAAGTATGTTTTTACAATATAGTTTACATTACATTATTGTGACAGACAGAAACATTGAATAGATAATAAGAAGCTGTTGATGTTAATATATTGTTTATTATACAAAATTAATTTGCAGAATTAAAATCATATTAAACTTAACCAAAAAGTCACATTCACATTGCATAAATATAACAATAAATGACCCAAAACATGTTGTCAAGCTTGTTTTTTATGGTCTCGTGGCGTGACAGACTTTATGATGGAACACAATTCTCATCATCGCCACAAGAGGCGCTATAGAGCGCATTAGCGATCGTCTTCTACAGTCTGTTTTCTCATTCAGGTCAACTACCATCATGGAGGGCCAACAGTTTGAAAACAATTTTAATTATACGCGTGTTTCTAGCTAGTTAGCCTGCCTTGCCGCAGCGCGGTTTTATTTGCGCTGCTAGGCAGTCTGGATACCGTAAACCAAATTTTCCCCTGAAATAAGGAACCAATCACAGAACGGGAAGGGAGCACAGGCGCATTTGATAGACATTCGTAGCACCCAATAATACGGCACTGGGCGTTCGTAAATCACGTCTCAAATACGAGAAATTTAACATGTGGTTTCCAGACCACGTTTCATTCTCAATGATACGTGGTCTGGCGTTAGCCAGGATACTGAGTAACATCATATACCGAGGTTTGTTACAGTCAAAGTGAGGCAAGAACGTTAACAAATGCTAGCTACAGTTTGCAAGCCTCAGACTAGTTGTGAAATAGAGATTTATTTATCGTGATCTAAAAGATTGGCAAACTGTTTTGTGTTTGCCTAAGGTGTGAGTGGCATGATTGCAAAGGTGTATTATAGGATTAAGGATTGAAACATAATGTGGTCTCTTCAACAATGCAACATCATACATTTGACATCATATTCTGAAACATTCATAGATTAGGTATGTCATTAATATACAGAAACCTACATATTGGGTAGTTCTTAGTTCAGGTTTGTTTATTCAATTCAACCAGCATTTCTCAGACAGGCGTTGGCCTTTCGTTGATGGTAAAGTGTGTTATGAGCAAAACAACAATGCCAGACGGGTCATTACAACATGTACACAATGTCTCAATGAAAACAAATAGTCTCATCCCTTTTTCCACATCCACCCACAGCTAGCCAGACACAACAAGGAACTCCAGGCCATGCTGAAGCCAGGAGGGACATACGGGGAGGGAGATGAAGCCTTGGAGTTCTATGCCAAACACACTGCACAAATTGAGGTCAGTTGTGTTCATCTATGGAGGCCATTATGGATCCACCATTCATAGTTTCTCAGACTGGAGTACATAAGCATCAGTATTACTATCATTCATACAGTGAAAATTGCGGGTGGAAAGGTTTGCGGATGAAATCCAGTCATTTCAACAGGAATCCCAATGTTGTTACATGATACGGAGAAATATTTCCCCTCACAGATTTCACTCCTACAGAGCCATTGCTTTTGCGTTCTCTCGCCATTTTTTTTTTTGCGTTCCCCTGAGAAACTTTGCGTTCACTCACAATAACTTTTGCATTCGTTCGCTAAACTTTTGTGTTCTTTGCGAGCGAAAGCAAAGTTTTATAGGGGAATGCAAAACATTTTCCAAAAATTTTTTTATCGTATCCCTTTAGGGGCTCCTTAAACTCCTATTCAAGTTGGTCGTGCAAATTTGCTATGTTGACCAATAGAAAGCTGCTAGGTTTGTAAGTAACTTTGAAATGAGTGGTCCTTCATACATAGCTACACTATTGACAATGGACTATTTTTGTTTGTGAAATTTAGGTGAAAATTTGCTAATGTGATAATACCTTTAGAGACGACAAAAAAAAAAACAACAAATCGACATTTTATCCATTTGTAAGTTAAAAGTGTGTCCACCAAATTGTAATTGCATATGTAACCCACATGATGCTCAGTCTTTCATTTACAGATCGTCCGTCTGGATCGCACAATGGAGCAGATCGTATTTCCCGTCCCCAACATATGCGAATTCCTAACCCAGGAGTCCAAGCTCCGCGTCTATTACACCACGGAGCGCGACGAGCAGGGCAGCAAGATCAACGACTTCTTCTTGCGCTCTGAAGACCTCTTCAATGAGATGAACTGGCAGAAGAAGCTGCGAGGTACTCAAGAGGCCACTGGTGACGCAAACTCCGTGCCTTGTGCGTGCCCACTCCCTTCCTCTATTATCTAGTAAGCTCCTTTACACACCCTCTCCACTCCCAGAGCCTCCAGGGACCCATCAGGGCTCTCTCCATGCAGTGCGGCCGCTTTTGTGCACTGGTGCCGGGATTCAAACCTCACCCTGACCCCCTCAAGCCAGGGCGGTGGGGAGGGGGTGTAAACTTTAACTTTAAGTTAGACAAGATAAGACCTGTAACCTGTAAAAAATAATGTTGAACTAAGTCCTATGTGTTTGTGCGTTAACGTTTGAGAAACAAGGGAAGGAAGATGGCTCAGGGAGAAGTCTGAATAAACACACATTGCCAGTTTACATCACAAAAGCTGATTACGGAAATAAGCTGAGTGAGGTATCAAATAAACAGATTATGGGAAACATGGAACTCTAAATCCCATTTTTTCACCAAAAGGGAGGCGCTCAATCTGGAGCCAATTTTGGTTGGATCTGCACCAGCCCCTAAAACCTGCTAGTCTTGAACCAGAAACCTCAGAGGCTGGGCTGGGAAAAGGTCACTCTGAATTGAAATTTGAAAAGAAATGGAATAATTCAATTACTCATGATCAAATTTCATTTCAAAATTATATTTCTGTGGAAAAGGGTTTGAAAAGGTGAGGCAGGAATTGGTTGGAAATGGGTTATTAAAAAAAGGATTGACGTTCTCTGACAGGAAGAGCATGAGGTAAACCACAATGTCAAGATAAAATATGCAAGATAAGGATCTGAACTGTCAAAAAGCAGATCGACAGACGGAGGGGCCTGCGACAGCCTATTTTCTTGCGTGGCTCTCATGCATGGGACATTTGGCCACAGCTCTAGATCGTATCTCTGAGTCTTCGGGCCTTGAGTTGCTAATAAAAAGGAGGGTGTGAATTCCGTGTTAGTTAGTAATGCACGTCTCTGACTTTTTTTTATCAGGCTGAATCAAAGTAGATGCAATGTTCCATTGCCACAACCCCAAGTCATGAGTGTGGCGACCTCTGTGTGAAAGTCCCCTCCTCCAGTTCCTCTTTTCAGACAAAAAACCCCTGTGAAAATAGCCATAGCTCAGACGCTAAATCCTCCAGCTAAACTCTTTATAGAGTCATGGGTCAAAACAAAGGTGGTGGTTGAGGTCAGCAAGCTCTCGTACATGGTTTGGCCGCACTAAGAAACCCTTTGAACTCTTTGGTCTTCTTTCTATGGTTTTTGACTTCAATTTGAGGTGCGGTTGGTGAAATTGCATGTCTCCAAAACTGACAGCCCCTGACTTCACTCAATGTGTGTTTTGTTTGGAATGGCATTCTTTAACAGAGGAAAAGACTATATTTTCAAAGGAATAATAGACTTACCAAAGTTAGTGCAATCGGACGTTGTCCTGATTGGATATAATTGGGGATTCACAGGGTCAGCTGGATCACATTTTAGCTTGAGAGCGTTCAGAATTGGTCTTCAGAGCGCCATGAAAACTAACACACAGCTGTCCTCAAGTTGTTTAGTAGAAGGTGGGAGAATGACAATGCAATCAACCTTTTATAAAAAGATGAGACGTAATGTGTGGAACTTGTTAGTGACAACATTCAGTATTTCATCACAACTGGCCGTGTAGTATAACTTGAGATTTTAATCTTTTAAAGGAGTAGTTCACTTTTGAAAAAAATTTTGCTGATAATTTACTCACCCCCATGTCATCCAAGATGTCCATGTCTTTCTTTCCTCAGTCGAAAAGAAATTAAGGTTTTTGATGAAAACTTTCCAGGATTTTTCTCCATATAATGGACTTACATGGGAACCAGATGGTCCGAGGTCCAAACGACAGTTAATAACAGTTTCAGATGCAGCTTCGAATTTAAACGACACCAGACGATGAATAAGGGTCTTATCATGCGAAACGATCGGTTATTTCAAAACTTATTCCAAAAATGTAACTTTTCTAAGGACAAATAGCTAGCATTGCTCCATTCTGTGAGGCATCTTTGTAACGTCACGTAATACGTAATTACGTTCAAAAGGTCACGGGTGACGTAGCCAGAAGTACAGAGTCAGAGTGTTTACAAGTTGAACGCATAGGTTGAACGTGCAAACTAACTCAAACGCCGTTTACAAAAAAGGAATTAAAAGGTAAAACAACGATGTCGGACGATTTTGATTCTGTACTTCCGGCTACGTCACCCGTGACCTTTTGAACGTAATTACGTATTACGTGACGTTGCAAACGTGCCTCACAGAATAGAGCAAGGCTAGCACTTATCCTTAGAAAAGTTACATTTTTGGAATAAGTTTTGAAATAACCGATCGTTTCGCATGATAAGACCCTTATTCATCGTCTGGTGTCGTTTAAAGACATTTGAAGCTGCATCTGAAACTGTTATTAACTGTCGTTTGGACCTCGGACCATCTGGTTCCCATGTAAGTCCATTATATGGAGAAAAATCCTGGAATGTTTTCATCAAAAACCTTAATTTCTTTTCGACTGAGGAAAGAAAGACATGGACATCTTGGATGACATGGGGGTGAGTAAATTATCAGCAAAAGTTTTTTCAAAAGTGAACTAATCCTTTAAAGTCTATTAAATGTTTATGTATTGATTGGGAAAAGGTGGTTTTAAAGGTGTAATGTGTAATTTACGTAATTAACAGAATTCCAAAAATAAATAAATCTTAATTCATTTTAAACATTTACCCTATCCTCCATTGTTAATGCAAACATGTAATCAACCGCTTCAATATAATAGAGTTGGTTGAATCAATGTTATATTCAACGCTCAAACACTTTGCAATTCAGTTGACTTCCACTTGGGGCACATAACTTACACATTTGGCTTGTTTGCATATCAACAAATGATTCCAAATTAAATCTTTCAGTGTATGTTTATGGCAGAACCATGTACGTGAAGCTCTGACATGGTGTGCATCAGGGGTATATTAGTAGACCATTTTAGTTTTGTGATAGCATCCGAAAAAGCACTTTGGATGAGAATGATGCAAATTGTGTTGTGTTGGTGCACATGTTCCTTTAACATTTGAAATAATATTTTTTGACTGGCTGCCTCCCCCAGCTCAGCCTATCCTGTACTGGTGTTCCCGTAACATGTCCTTTTGGAGCAGCATCTCCTTTAACCTTGCAGTCCTCATGAACCTGTTGGTAGCATTCTTCTATCCACTGGAAGGAGTCCGTGGAGGTGAGGCACAAGTATATTTACTTTGTTGTTTTCATTTAATATACATGTTAAATGCTGTCCCAAGCTGGATACTAGTGTTTCACAGACAACAAATGCCAAGTATTCATAATGGCAAAGATGTTTCAGTACTCTGTAATTGTTAGAATACAAACCACAACTTTAATGATACTTTATACAAATTGCTAAAGTACAGATTGCTGTTTTCATGGAGGTAATTGTGTACAGGTAGCAACTTGGCACATCGCTGGCCTAGTTTCAGCACACACGTCCCCTGAAAGACATAATATGGCCTACGTGATAGAGCTAAAGAAAAAAAAGCTCACATCCGTCTTAACACGTCATATATTATTCAGTGAAACGAACTCCTTCACTCATCTCAGTAGAGTGAAATCCACATACATTTCGTTTATTCCTTTCAATTTATACATTTATTTATATATAAACATTTTAGTATATCTTCTCAAGGAACAATTTTATAGAAATGAAACTTGGATATATTTTAGAGTAGGCAGTGTGCTGCTTGTATAGCCTTATATATTTACTGTCCTCTGAAAATAACGCAACATACAGCCATTATGGTCAAAATATCTGCCAACAAAAGTGAGTACACCCAAAGGGAATATGTTGAAACTGTGTCCAAACAGTGTCAATATTTAGTGCGAGCACTATTGTTATCTAGCAATCCCCCTAGGCATGGAGTTCACCAGAACTGCTGGGAATCCTCTTCCACATCTCCATAATGACATCATGGAGCTGCTGGCGGTTAGACACATGGCTCTTCTCCACGTTCAATTTGAGGATGCCCCACAGGTGCTCAATAGGGTTCAGGTCTGGAGAAGTACTTGGCCTTCACCTTAAGCTTGGCGGTGGGTTTGGGGTCGTTATCATGCCGTTTGGCACAGTTTCTCAAGGGACGGCATCAAGTTCTGCTTCAGAATATCGCAGTACATATTGGAATTCATGTTTCCCTCAATGAAGCGCAGCTCCCCAGTACCAGTACACTGTAAAAAAAAATATTTTCAAGATTTGTTATCACAACATATTTTCTTTTGTCAAATCAACTTTATAATAATTTATTTACTTGAGATAACTTATTATTTTGAGTTTCTGATGATTAAATGAATCTCCTTGATTGTATTAACTCACTTTTTCCAGTTCAATCAACTTAAAATTTTAAGGCAACCCAGCTTACTTACTTTAAGTTAAACCAACAATATTTTTGCAGCATAGTTATCACAACATATTTTCTTTTGTCAAATCAACTTAAATGATTTATTTAGTTGAGATAACTTATTATTTTCAGTTTCTGATGGTTAAATTAATCTCCTTGATTGTATTAACTCACTTTTTTCCAGTTCAATCAACTTAAAATTTTAAGGCAACCCAGCTTACTTACTTTAAGTTAAACCAACAATATTTTTTACAGTGTAGTAATCACAACATTTTTTTCTTTTTTTCAAATCAACTTAAATAATTTATTTAGTTCAAATAACATATAATTTTGAGTTTCTGATGATTAATTCATTCTCCTTCATTATATTAACTCACTTTTTCCAGTTCAATCAACTTAAAATTTTAAGGCAACCCAGGTTACTTGCTTTTTTAAGTTAAACCAACAATATTTTTTTTACTGTGTAGTAGTCACAACATTTTTTCTTTTATCAAATCCACTTAAATAATTTATTTAGTTCAAATAACATAATTTTGAGTTTCTGATGATTAAATCATTCTCCTTCATTGTATTAACTCACTTTTACCAGTTCAATGAACTTAAAATTTTAAGGCAACCAGGTTACTAACTTTTTTAAGTTAAACCATCAATATTTTTTTTACAGTGTAGCACTCATGCAGCCCCAGACCATGATGCTCCCACCACCATGCTTGACTGTAGACACAAGACACAATTTTCTTGGTACAGTGCGTCGCCACACATCCTGGACACCATCTGAGCCAAACAATTAGTCTCATCAGACCACAGGACATGGTTCAAGTGATTCATGCTCTTGGACAGGTTACTTTCAGCAAACTGTTTGCGGGCTTTCTTGTGAGCCAGCTTCAGAAGAGGCTTCTTTCAGGGATGACGGCCATGCAAATGGACTTGTTGCAGTGTGCGGCATATGGTCTGAGTACTGACAAGCTG
Source organism: Pimephales promelas (assembly GCF_988280905.1). Classification (NCBI taxonomy): domain Eukaryota; kingdom Metazoa; phylum Chordata; class Actinopteri; order Cypriniformes; family Leuciscidae; genus Pimephales; species Pimephales promelas. Next base: position 25,573,046 of record NC_142789.1, read on the forward strand.
ACCTTTTGCTTCTGCAACCTCTAAAGCAATGCTGACAGCAGTCATACATCTGTTTTTTGAAGCCAGCTTCTGCACCTGACACACAGCACGAGGACTCGACCTCTTTAATTGACCCTTGCGAGGCCTGTTCCGAGAGGAACCCGTCTTGGTAAACCGCTGTATGACCCTGGCCAATACTGTAACTCAGTTTCAGGGTGTTACCAATCTTCTAATAGCTTAGGCCATCTTTGTTGGGAGCAACAATTCTAATTCTCAAATCCTTAGAGAGTTCTTCCCCATGAGGTGTCATGTTGAACATCCAGTGGTCAGTATAAGAGATTTGTTCTCAAAGCACCAAATGTTAACTGCTCTAATAGGAGATACACAAGTTTCTATGGTCATGTCAAGCAGAAAAAACATGAACGTGATAAATAGGACATGTTGCTTTGCATGGTTAAAAAACGTTCTGCTATTTTCACCTAGGGTGTACTCACTGTTGTTGCCTGCTATTTTGACAATAATGGCTGTATGTTGAGTTATTTTCAGAGGATAGTAGATATATACGGCTATACAAGCAACACATTGACTGCTCTAAAATATATCCAAGTTTCATTTCTATAATATTGTCCCTTGAGAAGATATACTAAAATGTTTGCTGAAATGCGAGGGGTGTACTCACTTTTGTGAGAGACTGTAGATTCTACACACAAGAACTTTTTAAAAAAAATCATCTGAACAGGTGGCAGCCATTGTAAAAGCGGAATAATTGACTTCGCGCTGTTGAATTATTGAAAAATAATGTACACCCGAGATGTACCTCCGCTTCGTATGGATTATTTTAAAAATAATTCATCAATTATTTCTTACATATACAATTTGAATAAAATAATAATAATAAATTCTTATTTTAAGTACTGCACTGTAAAAAATATTGTTGGTTTAACTTAAAAAAGTAAGTAACCTGGTTGCCTTAAAATTTTAAGTTGATTGAACTGGAAAAAGTGAGTTAATACAATCATCAGAAACTTAAAATAATAAGTTATCTCAAGTAAATAAATTATTTAAGTTGATTTGACAAAAGAAAAAATGTTGTGATAACAAATCTTGAAAATATTTTTTTACAGTGTATATATAATTATGCATTTCAACAAACATTTTTTTTAACTAAAATTAAAACGCATATCTACCTTTCATATCAGCCTCTGTGAAGGGTGTGCTTTAAGGGGTGACGTAATGATGGACATAACTTTTGTGCTTAACCCGGTTATTGATTTTGCCCTGTTATCCGAGATCACTTGTGTAACATGTCACCTGACTCCCTCTCCCTAAACACTTTACACTATGTCCCTAATCTCATAAGCTTTAGTCAAGGCTATGTGTCTATGTCCTCCCTGCTACTCTTGATCAAAAGTGTGTTTGTGTATACATGTCAGAGAAATATGACACCTGTTTATGTCAGAGCTGAGATTTGACCCTGAAAGCAGAGACCCAGATAAAGCCAAAGCCTTGGCACTCACTTCATTCTTACATCACATCTTCAGCACAAGCTGCGTGTGTTAAAGTTTGTGATCAGATATCATCCTAGATTCAAATGTAACTGATAGGGAAACCTCATTTTTATTACGCCTTTCTGTGTTTCTGTTTCTCTCTCTCTCTCTTATGTTGTTGAGCATCGATTGTCCAGTCATTGTGACTGGCATAATTGCCACATTGTAACTGGCATAAACTCTTCATTGTTCAGGCTGGGGTCAGACTCCGAAGGGGCTTTTGTTTTGGGCCTTTCCCTTTCTCAAATCGTACATGAGCCTTTGGGACCTTAATTGAAAACTCTTGTAAACAAAAGGCTTCTCCGGGAGTCAGAAAATCACTCTACGGCTCTGGTCCAGATTCGGTATAGGTCACAATTTAAAATGCAAACCATAAAATATAATGGAGAACAAAGGTGAATTTGATTCATTGTCCTTATGCAATAAACATAGTTGTAAAACAATGAGGAAACTGACTAAATGTTTATAATAGGCCGAAAGCTTGATATTTAAGAAATAATTATTTAACTTCTTCTATACCTCATATCCTATTTTAAAGGAGTAGTTCACTTTTTAAAAAAAAACTTTTGCTGATAATTTACTCACCCCCATGTCATCCAAGATGTCCATGTCTTTCTTTCTTCAGTCGAAAAGAAATTAAGTTTTTTGATGAAAACATTCCAGGATTTTCTCCATATAATGGACTTCAATGGACACCAAACGGTTCAAGGTCCAAAAGACAGTTTCAGTGCAAACTGTTCAAAGGGCTTTAAACGATTCCAGGCTATGAATCCAGGTCTTATCAAGCGAAACGTTCGCTCATTTGAAAAAAATAATAATGAAGTTTAAGTTTTATAAGCTCAAATGGTCGCCTTGCTCTGTTCTGTGATGCGCGTTCGACGTTCGTGACTCTCCTGTTTGAACTCGTTCATCAAAATGAACAAATCTTTTTTCTAGTCATTTGGTTCATTCAACGAACGAAATTCATTTTGATGAACGAGTTCGAACAGGAGAGTCACAAACGCGCATCACAGAACAGAGCAAGGCGACATTTTGAGCTTATAAAAGTAAAACTTTGTTATCTATTTTTTAAATGAGCGATCGTTTCGCTATAGATAAGACCCTTATTCATCGTTTGGAATCGTTTAAAGCCCTTTGAACAGTTTGTAGTTTGCACTGAAACTGTATTTTGGACCTTGAACCGTTTGGTTCCCATTGAAGTGCATTATATGCAGAAAAATCCTGGAATGTTTTCATCAAAAACCTTTTCGACTGGATGACATGGGGGTGAGTAAATTATCAGCAAAAGTTTTTTTAAAAGTGAACTACTCCTTTAATGGTCCGTAACCCTGCTTCATAAAACTGTATATTTTGTTGTGTTTGACTTATTGGTTGTTTCACACGTTTTTTCCCTCACTTGTCTTCAGACACATATTTAGAAGCACGTTTAAGGACAATCGTCGCCTCTAAAGCGGATTATTAAATCCCTTCAGCAGAGTTCAGTAGGTCCCGTTTACAGTATTTGTAAAAGTCAAGCGAGAGGCCCTACAGAATTCCTGTGTGTGTAACAGCAGCACAGGAGCGCTTCCCAGTTCCTCCTCCTCCTGCCCTGTCTGACAGGGCTCGAGAAGTAGGTTAGTGTGTGCAACCTTAATGCACAGGAGTGTATAGCATAACTGGTATAGATCTAGGGCTTTAGAGGGAAAGAGCTGAATATAATCAAATTTCGATAGGGTACATGCACATTACAAATCTATTTCTATGGTGCCTGAGAAATGGATGTTTCTTTGAAGTATGGGTCAGAATAATCTTCATTCTCTCCTGAACTCATTTTCAGTTGCATTTGGGTTCAAAAGTTCGGTGTGTGTGTGGTGTGAATTACATTTTGCTTTTAAAGCTGACATGTTCAAAGCCTGATGATCACGTTTTCCGTCATTTATTTATCATTTCCAAACATCATCTTGTGCTTCATTGGAAGAAAACATGATCATTTGATTAGTGACCTTGAAATAGTGCAGAACCTTTTCTTTTTTACATTTTTTAAACCCTAAAATTAATTTCTAGTATTAAATTAGAATTTTGAATCTTGGATTTTGTGTAGTGTGTGTGTGTGTTTATGTAAATGAATGGAACAGAGCCTTTGACGTCCATCCGTTGAATCACTCTGGCCTCGCTTCTGCAGATTTCCTGGACCGATTTGCAGTGTTTTTGGTCCAAACCCCAGCTCGGCTCAGCCGAGAGCCCGTCCTTGCTCGGTTCCCGACGCTCATGCATCTTTCAGTCGTGGTATTTTTAGCACGCCGTGTTATGTAACAAGCACCTGTCATGTGGTCTACTCACAGGCAGGAGAGCGAGCGAGCTGGAACGATTGCCTCTGTGAAGATCCTGCAAATCCGACTGACCTCATTTTTCTTCTCTGCATAAACACACACACACACTCGTTCAGCAATCCCACTAAAATATTCCCACATAAGACCTTGCTGTTACTGTATGTTTTAATGCCGTTTGCCTAGAACAGGACTTAAACAAGGATTCAAATCGATGCCAGCGTGGCTCATGACAGAGCTTCATCGAACCTTAACATATTCAAATGTGTCACTCTTTCTTGGTTATGTAACTTTTTTTTTTTTCAAAGCATCTTTCCCCTGAGGACTAGAATGTGCCTGAACACGTTCAGCAGGTGAAACTGCAAGTACTTTTGGGAATCCCATTTAGATCTACCATACCGAATTGCAGTTTCAGATACACAACCGTCATGGGTAATGACAATGAACGTAATCTCACCGTATCACCTGCACTTCTCTTATTTCTCATAGATAAAGTATTTTTTTATTCTTAAATGGAGTTAGTGAAAGTTCTGTTTCCCCCCTCAAACCCATGGCTTAATTCTGTGGAGCTCAAAAGGAGAAGTTTTGCTGAATGTCTTGACTACCATTTTCCATACACATAATGAAAGTGTGTGAGCTGTAAAGTTCCTAAAATGGCACCAAAGCACAAGTCCACATGAATTGATATTCTAAATGAGAAACAGATTCATTAAATTACTATTCCAGCGAAGAAAGTGAGTAAAAGATTCTTATTTTCATATTTCCGCAATCTGATCTAGAAGGTTGCACATGCCGAGGCAACTTAAAAATGACTCAATTCCCAGAAACACTGGATTGCTGATCAAAATCTAAGTTGAGTCCCCGAGTAGCACTGGTGACGCTTGGAACCGTGACAGATGGCATGATAACATGTCACTTCTGTGGTATTTTTATCCCAGAGCTTGATTGATGGCACTAAAACATGTTTACCTCTTTCTCCTCAGGCACCCTGGAGCCACACCTCTCTGCACTGCTGTGGGCAGCGATGTTGGTTTCACTGGCCATAGTTATTGTTCTCCCCCAGCCTCACGGGATTCGGGCGCTCATCGCTTCCACCATATTACGCCTCATCTTTTCGGTCGGCCTGGAGCCCACCCTGTTCCTTCTCGGGGCCTTCAATGTGAGTGAGCGCCGGTCTTCTTGCAAAAGTCCTCGGGTCGCGATGTTGTTTGAGGGCGGCTCGGTGTGTTTTGCACCGAGGTGTGTCGTGCGTCACTGGGGGATTCCACACGACTTTCACAGTCTGATGTTAAAATGGACTTGGCTCACACAATAACTTCACGTTCCCTTGATAGTGTGCACACTTGGTGCGCATCAAAACCAACTCTCAATTTCAAATGACCTTAAAATTAACCTTCAAATGGTCTTCGTTTCCTGTTTACACTTCTGGGCTTTGGGGTCTATACAACACCAACAATTGATTGAGTAATTGTACAAAAAATATACATTTTTAATCATACAAATAATATATCTTTTTTTTTTTTTTTTTTTTTTACTGTGTTTTTGGAGATATAAAGTACTTTTGTATCCATATACCACACAATTCCTCAACTACACCATTAGCTTGTGTATGAAATATTATTTTTTTATGATACATTGCATTTATGCTCTAGTACTTGGCCTTCATTTCTATGTAACATTTTTCAGATTTATGCCGGACATCACATTTCCCATTCATTTCAATGTGGGGTCATATTGGCCCTGAAGACCAGAAGTGTAAACATTTTTTTTTTTTTTTTACATACCTTCAGAATAACCGAATCAAGCCCAGTTTTGTGTGTGTGTGTGTATAGATAGATAATGTATGAAAAGTCACAAAATCTTATTCCACTGAGATTTTTATTAAGTAAAATTTGATTGGGGTCGAATAGACCCCATGACCTGATTGAGGGCTACAGGAAAAGTTCACCCAAAAATTAAAAGGGTCATGTCGTTCCAATTCCAAACCCATATGACTTTCTTTGTTTTGAGTGTTTTCCCAAAAGCGTATATTTAAAACATTTCCTGTTGTGCTCCACGGATAAAAGGAAGTCATGTGAGGGTTGGAATGTTATGAAGTTGAATTCATGATGACAATTAAATTTTTTGGTTAAAGTAATCTGTTTATACACACAAGACTTTAAGTAAAAAAGTTTGGGCTCAGGAAGATTTCTTTTGAAAGAAGGATTTTATGCTCACTAAGGCTGCATTTATTTGATTTAAAAATACAGTAAAATTATTATTATAAAATTATAATATTATTAAAATCTAATTTATTTCTGTGATGCAAAGCTGATTTTTTTGCATCATTAGTCCAGTCTTCAGTGATCATTCAGAAATCATTTTAATATGAGTTGCTGTTAAAGAAACATTCTTCTTATTAATAAAACATCTGTGCAGCTCAATATTTTTGTGGAAACATTTTTTTTTCTTCCGGCTTCTGTGATAAATAGAAAATTCAAAAGACGCAGTCGTCTTTGTAATATAAAAGTCTTGACTTTCACTTTTGATCATTTTATTGCATCCTTCTGAATAAAAGTACTAATTTATTTTAAAAAAAAAAAATCTTACTGACACCAAACATTAATTGTAGTGTGTGTGTGTGTATATATATCCAACCAAATGCAATATGAGCCAGTAAACTAACTTGTGTGTGTACTCAGATTTCCGCTTGTTTGCATTAGCAAAATCATTAGCTGAATGCTGTGATAATTCAGTGGCTTTATGTTTAAATAAGTAAGGCTTTGTAATAAGTGCATGGAAACATGTCATAATATGCACATTTAAAAGATTGAAGCAATCACTTCACACTGTAATTTGCGGTGGCGCTTCAATTGGTGGTATATCCGTAATGATACGCTACAGATAAATGTTCTCTTTGCTAAATTTGACCTCACCTCATTACATATGAGCCAAAATTGTGTTTAGACCTGCGATCGAAAATCTCTCAATTTGTGTTTTCAGGTGTGCAATAAAGTGATTTTTCTAATGAGTTTCGTGGGAAATCGCGGGACGTTCACAAGAGGATACAAGGCCATGATCATGGACGTGGAGTTCCTGTATCATCTACTGTACCTCATCATATGCAGCCTTGGAGCTTTTGTTCACGTGTTCTTCTACAGCTTGCTTGTGAGTAAACTCCACCATGCACAACGTATCCGTCTTTCACACATCTAACTCTGACCTCTGACCTCTCACACTTTCACCGAGGAGTATACTGTATACACACACAGACAAGCTCTCATCTTACTCCCTGTCCAGCTCTTTGACCTGATCTACAGAGAGGAGACGCTGTTAAACGTCATCAAGAGCGTGACCAGGAACGGCCGCTCGATCGTTCTGACCGCCGTCCTGGCTCTCATCCTGGTCTACCTCTTCTCCATCGTCGGATACATCATCTTCAAGGATGACTTCATCCTGAACGTGGACAGGATACCCAATAAAACTCTCGGTGAGAATCACAGATGGATTTCTCTCCGATGTTGCACAAAGCTACGCTCTGTGTCTGAAAAGGAAAATTGAAAACACATGGCAGCTCACATTGCACATGGGAAATATCGGGTTACAAACAAAGACTCTTTATTTGACAAATAAAAAGAAAGGAATAAGAAATGTAATGGTTACAGAAGATAAAGCCTATTATACATTATACATAAAGCCTATTGTTACAGAAGATAAAGCATATTTTAGGACCAACATGATATGACATTATTTCAATGACAATTAATGTAATTTTTCTTCTAAATCTGATTACTGCAATGCAAAAACATTTGATCAAAAGTGACAAATATATTTACAATGATACAATATGTTTTTGATACTGTATGATAATAAAAATGAATGTTTCTTGAACAGCAAATCAGCATATTGGAATGATTTCTGAAGGATCATGTGACACTGAAGACTGGATTCACAGGAATAAATTACATTTTTAAATATATTAAATAGAAAACAGTCATTTTAAATTATAATAATGTTTAACAATATTGCTGTTTTTGTTTTTTCAAAAACAATAAAAAAATCTTCTAAACTTTTTAAAATTGGTGTAAATCACAATTTAAATATTTTATATGAAAGTAGTTGTTATACTGCCTTAAAATGTATGCTGTTTAAAATATAGATAATAATTGTGTTACAGTATTTTTTGGGATACAGTAATTTATATTTTTCTTCTTTAATCTAATTTTTTGTTCTTCATTCAGAGCATTCGGCTGGTAAGATGGGAGAGTTCCTGGCAGGCGCGGTTTGTCGGAAAGAGGAGAACTGTTCCACAGAGACCATGATGGATGGTACGAGCCCCATAACCCCGACTCTCACAACTCACACACGCTTAGTTAAATCTGAGTAGTACGGTTAGTCATGAGACAAGGAAAGGAGAGACTTAACGTCCTCCAGAATCCCTTTTATGTCACAGGGGTGATGTTTGGGGTCAGAGGTTAATGACAGTCAGGCACTAAACGTTCAGCAGCTTCATGCTGGTTTCGAGGTTATAGGCCAGGCCAGTACAATTAGCGTTTGTGAGCGGGTCTTGTAGGAACAAGCAAATTCTAGATGTAAAGCTGCCCTAATTTGATCACTGGAGCTGATCAGCCAGTCTAAACCAAACGAATCTGCACCCCATGACCTTTCTGCCCCCTTTGAATGTGTCTTACTTTGTTTAGCACATCAGTGAACTCTGAGAGATCTCGATTGGGCCATTCTGAAACTTAGGCTATCATCAGTTTTGCACAAACTTGTTGTTACTTGGACTGCATTTACATATATAGCGCTTTCACAGACCCAATGGCCACCATTTTGCCTCACATTCACCCATTCATACACTCATTCATACACCGACGGCAGTGTCAGCCATACAAGCAGCTGGGGTTAGGTGTCTTGCTCATGGAAGCCTCGACACTTGGTCTGGTGGAACTGGGGATTGAACCACCAACCTTCCGGTTTATAGACCACTTACATGAGCCACTGCCGCCCCTATGGTATTTATGGTTAGGGATTTGAACCAGCCATCTAAAAACAGTCGTTTTTATGTTTTTGAAAGGTTTCTTAAAGGAGTAGTTCACTTTAAACAAAACTTTTGCTGATAATTTACTCGCCCCCATGTCATCCAAGATGTCCATGTCATTTTTTCTTCAGTCGAAAAGAAATTAAGGTTTTTGATGAAAACATTCCTGCATTTTTCTCCATATAATGCATTTTACTGGTAACCAAACGGTTCAAGGTCCAAAAGACAGTTTCAGTGCAAACTGCAAACTGTTGAAAGGGCTTTAAACGATTCCGGACGATGAATAGGGGTCTTATCAAGCGAAACGATCGCTCATTTAAAAAAAAAGCTCAAATAGTCGCTCTGTTCTGTGATGCACGTTTGTGACTCTCCTGTTCGAACTCATTTATCAAAATGAACGAATCTTTTTTCGAGTCATTTTGTTAATTCAACGAATTAATAAAATGATTAATTCAAGACCCTTATTCATCATCTGGAATCATTTAAAGCCCTTTGAACAGTATGCAGTTTGCACTGAAAGTGTCTTTTGGACCTTGAACCGTTTGGTTCCCATAGAAGTCCATTATATGGAGAACAATCCTGGAATGTTTTCATCAAAAACCTTAATTTCTTTTCGACTGAAGAAAGAATGACATGGATATCTTGGATGACATGGGGGTGAGTAAATTATCAGCAAAAGTTTTTTTAAAAGTGAACTACACCTTTAAGATCACCAAGACTGCATTTATTTGATCAAAAACATATTAAAACAATTTATGTTGGAAACCGTTTAAAACAATGTTGAAAACTGTTTTGCTGATTGCTAGTTGTTTATATAGTTCAGTACTTGTTTTTAAATGATCTCCTCTCTGTGAACGAGATGTTGTTTAATATGTGTTAGGATCTGATAACTTTTGATCCTCTTTTAGGAAAGCATTTTACCACAAATACTATTTTTGCTCTGACATTTGCATGTATCGACTGTCTAGACGTTGATGATTCCATAGTCATACAGAGCCCTTTTGTTAGATTAGGTAGATTTTGTGTGTATTTGCCTAGCGCTTATTGACGTGCTGTTTCCTGCAGCTGTGGGAGTTCAGCCGGCTGCTGTCGTGATTGAGGATAAGGAGAGGACATGTGACTCGCTGCTAATGTGTATCGTCACCGTGTTGAGCCACGGCCTGCGGAGCGGCGGAGGGGTCGGAGATGTTCTGAGAAAACCATCTAAAGAGGTGCCACATCTCAAGAGTATTTGTTTTTTTTTATTCTGCCTATAGCAGATGGGGAACTGTTCAGAAAACTACTATTTTTCCAGTTGCACTTAGTGTGATTACAAAAATGCTGTAATGATCAGTGATTGGTGCATTTCAAATAGCCAATCAAATACTTCTTAGTAAATATATTTTGTAAATTAGGCCACTTTGTCATACTTATATAACAACATATTGGAGGGAAAATAGCTTATATAAGGGACATTTGAATATTTTGTTTGTACAATGGAAAGCCTTCCATCAAAACGGTTGAGGACCACATTAAAGGAGTAGTTCACTTTAAAAAAAAAAAAACTTTTGCTGATAATTTACTCACCTCCATGTCATCCAAGATGTCCATGTCTTTCTTTCTTCAGTTGAAAAGAAATTAAGGTTTTTGATGAAAACATTCCAGGATTTTCTCCATATAATGGACTTCAATGGGAACCAAACGGTTCAAGGTCCAAAAGACAGTTTCAGTGCAGCTTCAAAGGGCTTTAAACGATTTCAGACGATGAATAAGGGTCTAACGAAACGAAACGAGCAGTCTTTTAAAAAATAAATAAATAAAGTTTTAGTTTTATAAGCTCAAATGCTCGCCTTGCTCTGTTCTGTGATGAGTGTTTTCATGAACAATGAAAGAAATGAAAGGTTCGTTGGGGATCCACCATAAATGGTCCTTTTATGGCATCGGTATGAAAACCCTTTATTTTTAAGAGTGTTCTTCATCTCTTTTCTCTGTAGGAACCTCTGTTTGCAGCCCGCGTGATCTACGACCTCCTCTTCTTCTTCATGGTCATCATTATCGTTCTCAACCTCATTTTTGGGGTCATCATTGATACTTTTGCTGACCTCAGAAGTGAAAAGCAGAAAAAAGAAGAGGTTCTGAAAACAACCTGCTTTATTTGTGGTGAGTGTCTACATGCCCTGAACCTCAAATACCCAAATTATCGCTTCAAGTGTCAAGTATTCAAGTGTCAAGTGTTGTTTATTAAAATAAAACAAATTTTAAGGGCAAATTAGAACATTAAACTCTTCATACACAAATCGTTACCACCAGTTGGACGAGTTATGCTTAACGCTTCATTGCAGATCCAGGCATTTACCCACTGACCTACAAAATCCCGGGATGGACCAGGGGCATGGGATGAAGGAATGAACATGTCAAGCTAAATATGTCACAAGGCCAGTTGAGGATGTTTAAAACATTATAAATTATTAGTAAAAACTAGGGCTGTCAGTTTAACGCATTATTATGTTGATGAGAGCATTAAAATGAGAAAAAATGATGGGACAAAAAGAAATCAAAAGACATTTTGAATAGAAAAAAATGTGCTATTAATCGTGATGACATTAATGCGATTAATCGCTATTAAATGTTTTAATCGTTTGACAGCTTTAGTAAAAACAGTTAAAAAAATCATGTATTATTTGTGCTCAGCCTAATTAATATTTATGAGCCTTTGCTCTTTTGGGATGTAACTCCTCCCTACCTTTTTTTCTTTTTTTTTTAATAAAGTAATGTCTGTTTTCCCAACAATCCGAAAGACGGAAGTTTAACACCGTTATCTTTAGTGAGTCACAGACGGTTTCATTTCATGTACCATTGTGCTATAAATTACATAGGCCCATAAAACGCTTGTTTTGCTCCAGTATAAACATTAGGACGCCCCCTCTTCACCCAAAGTCTTACTCATAACTCACTGTGGAGGTGGTGGTGGAGTGTCTTCCTGTTGCCACTTGGCCTGTTTGACCGTGTTAGTGTGAGACCAGCTGTAAATGATCGTAATTCTCACAGTGCACACCACCATTATATAAGAACGCTGTTTTTGACTCATGTGTTTTGATATGAATTAACATTGAAACTGCAGTTTGTTGGGATTCAGATCCTCTCTAGGATGATTTCACCATCCATGATTAACATTTGAAAGCGCAACAGTGTAAATTTTAGACACAGGAACACAAACGTGCGCCTGGAGAGTAGATGACGTGTTGCGTCAAGTGACAACGAATCACGCTGCGAAATTAGATTGTTTTTGTTTTGTTGTGACCATCACAAGATTCATAACCTCCATTTGCTCATAACACACACCATTCGCACTTGTATACAAACGGTTTCCCTGTGGTTCTACTTCCTCTTCCAGATACAGTGCAGTTTTCTTTGAAACCGTAAGATGCATAGATGAATAAATGGTTGTTTTCACTCTCACTGTGTAAACTGTATGGAGCTAAAAACGTTCCTGACCTAAAAAGATTCTTGTTCTCCGGGCAGCTTGTCACCTAATCTTGATTTTCTAAACTGACCTCAACAACCTCAAAAAAAGCGCCATTTTTAGTCTCATTTCACTGTGTTTCTGCTCTACAGGTTTGGAGAGGGACAAGTTTGACAACAAAACCGTGTCGTTTGAGGAGCACATTAAGGTGGAGCACAACATGTGGCATTATCTCTTCTTCATCGTGCTTGTGAAAGTGAAAGACTCCACCGAGTTCACAGGGCCTGAGAGCTATGTGGCCGAAATGATCCGGGTAAGGGATCTGAAACGCAGCAGCACACTTTATTTGAAATGAAATGAAATCGAACGTGGTTGATGTGAATAATTTTTTATTATAATAATATTTTTTTTTCCGAAAAGTTTCATTTAAATTTAAATTCGGTGTAACATCTTAGGTAAATATGTTATCTCAAAGAAAATATCCCAAAAAATAGGCCTACTTGTATGCATGAATCACATGATGGAACCATTTATTAATTGAAAATTAATATTCTGTGTTCATTACTAGTTAAACTCAAAAAACTGGCATCATTTTGAAACATTTATTTCAACTTGTCCCTCCTTTTCTTTAAAAAAAACATACAAATACATCAGATTACAATAGAAGGGAATCCATAAATGGTAAAATATGACATTTTAACAGATGTTATGCACACTGCAATTCAAAAGTTTGGGGTCGGTAATGAAAGTAATGAATACTTTTATTCAGCAAGGATGCATTCAATTGATCAAAAATGACAGTAAAGACATTTGTAATGTTACAAATGTTTATTGTATTTTCTATTTCTATTTTTTAAGTTTCTATTCATCATAGAATCCTGAAAAAAAATAACTGCACAACTATTTTGTTTAACTATTTTGTTGTCTTTGGCTTGATCAGTTGGGGATATTCAAATGATTTATCAGCTCTACCAAACACGGATATTTTGTCTTTGATATGTTATTATGTCTTTATAGAATTACAATCTAGATTGTGAAAAGCACTATATTAATATACTTGACTTGACTTTAACATTGATAATAATAAGAAATATCTTGAGAAGCAAAGCTCAAAAGATCATTTGACATGTTATCACAGGAATAAATTATATATTAATATATATTCAATTTGAAAATTGTGAATTGATACTCAATATTACTGTTTTGTAATGTATTTTTGATCAAATAAATGCAGGCTTTTGTGAGCATAAGAAACTTCTTTAAAAAAAAAAAATCTTACCAACCCCAAACTTTTGAAGGTGCTTTTATAAAATCATTTTTACATTTTTGCTTTTGAAGTCTCAGAAAAATGACTCATTTTCTACCATTGCAAGCAACTATCGTGAATTAAAACTCTTCACGGCAGTTGCCTTGCAGGAAACTTAAGTGACCATAAGGTCATTTGAGCCTTAGGGGCAAAGTCACATGAGAGAAAAATCGGCCAATGGCATCATGCTGCGAATTTGAGTCACTGGATGTGTTTGTTTACTGCTGAAGGTTTTTTTTTGTTGTTGTTGTTGTGAAATCTGGCAGATAACACTGTGATAACGTTGACATTGAGTCTTTACTAGCACACACAGAGAGGTAACCAAAGAGTTGCTATCAAACAGCACACTGATATGGGGTTTGTGAGTTTCTTTCCCCCTCTGCGTAGCATGAGTTCAGAGAAGCCGTTTTATATCCGATTTCCAAAGAATGATGTATTTATGTGGACAAACCCATACCATGTTGGTTGTGCAAAGGCTTGTCTACCTCTTAAAACCTTAGATCTTTTTAGACCTTAGTTTTTAGCAAAAATGAACCTGTTTGACCCCAAAGGTTTAGTTTGCTATTGGGAATGTGTCCTCCTTTAAACTCTGCCTTTGACAAAGTGGAGTACTTAAGGAATTTTGCACCAGATTCCTCATAGTAAATCTCTCATTTGACCTTCCAACCTTCCTCTTTGACTTATTTAATCACAACTTTGTGACCTTCAGTGTCTCGGGGGTGCCGGGAGCTTCTGTTTGCTTTGAGACTGGAGTCTTAAGATGTCTGAAAATGGCTAGGAATGTGTTAAGCCTTAGAAAGGCTACGAAAGTACACACACACGCACACACACACACGCACGGCTCGTTTCAGTTGGATGACCAGAGGAGCAGGAGTTCCCCTCATGATTGCTAAATGTGTATATGCCTTTGTATGCATGCGTTTCTTTGAAAAAGGAGCTTTTTCTTAAAGCACTACGGGCTTTTTCTCAGAATAACACTTTTAGTGAATCACTCAATAAATGAGGGTACTTGTGTTGTTCATTTAATCATCCTGTTTTTTTCTTTATTGCCTTTTTATAGGTCATCATATGCTTTGCTTAATGCAATGACATGGAACTTAAATAGCGTTTAATGTGACTTTTGAGTAATTTTAGTGAAAGAGCAGTGCTCAGGAAAGCCCCTTCTGCACAAGTGGTTGTTCTCTTGACGCAGATGGCGCAGCGGTGGGTTTCTGACACGGTTTCTGATCTGGGTGGTGTCTTTTGGCTCAGTTCCCGACCTCCGTGGTGCATTTTGATGGTTTGTCCACTTGGTCTTGTGAGGAATCACCTGACTTGGGATTAGGTGCCCTTTAAGGTCTCCTGAAAATTAGAAACCTTTGACCTGACAACAAAGGATAGAGTCATTTGTGATGCATCAGTAGACAATGCAAAGGTCTCACTCTGTGGCTTGTGAGAAGGTGATAAAAAAGCCGAGCATGCTGGGTAGAGCTTCAGGTTGAGGTTGGTACAGCCATATTTGACTAGTAAACATATGAAGTCACTTTTATCACTTTATTTAGTAAAGAGAAGGATAGAAAGTGATAGGGACAATGGAAGAAATGTATGAATTGCACTGAATGAGCAGATGCGGGAATCCTAAAACCTAGAAACAAGTTAGCATTTTTGAACTTCCAATTGAATAATTCATCTCGAAGTCAATGGGTTTTTTCAGTGGATTTTTGGTTAAGTGCCTGAAATAAAGTCAACAAGCTCTATTCTAAATTCTACTATCCCACTTGTGATTTTTTTAAGCTTTTGCATGTCTTGAAAATGGCAGTTGCTAACAATTGGTTAAATTGGACTGCAAAGGTTGTCGGGACTTTAAGCGTCATCACGCCAAACTGAAAAACTCATCTACTCACTAGTCCACTTTTACAGCCTAAGGCCGTGTCACGTTTTTCCATGCGCCTGGCGTATATTTTCAATTGTTTTCAATGGGAGCGGCATGTTTTTAGAACGCCATTAGCGTAACGTTTTTAGAACGCTGAAGCGCTGAGAACTCGGCGTTTTAACTGGTCGCCAAGAGTTGAAAAATGTTCAACTTTGGGTGAAACGCAGCACTCATCACTGTCACTATTGACCCAGCCAACCAATCACAGTGGAGGAGGGGCGGGGCTAATACCACACTGACCAATTGTCACAATGCTTTCTGAACAGCGACATCAACCAGCAGAGCGAACAAAATGGTTGAAAATTTTTTAGTATGAAACAAATTATCGAAATCTGTTAAAAGTAAACTGTGCTGTGTATATTCTGTATCATAGCAACGAAACGTCTCAACTGAAGAAACGCTGCGCCGCCAAAACGCTCTCAAGAGCCCACAGCTAGGCATTTTCAGAGCGGCTAGCGTTTTAGGCTGGCTAAAAACGCTTTGGTGGACACACGGCCTTTTAGAATAACAAAAGACTCGTCACTCGTATTGTTTTGAATGGGGGAAAGTGCAATGCTCAATATGGTGGAATAAGTCCCGCCTTCTAAATAAGAGCCAATCGCGATTGCTAAAGTCGTTGCGTCACTGCAGCTGCCGTTTGAAGATCCGGTTCCTATAGAAACTGTCAAACGCACACTTCCACTGCAAAACATTAATTAGAAGTTGTCGTTTCATTGGTAATTTCAAATATGAAATTTAACCGTAAGCTTGGCGAACAATTTTGGAGAGCTTGATGTTTCCCCATTCAAAGAGGCGTTTCAAAGATGGCCGCCGAGTGAAATGACTTGTCTTAACGGGACTTTGTTTATACTCACACTCTTGCTCTTGTAAATCAATCTGAATGATTTTTTTGATTTTCATTTATAGCCTATTCATTTATATAGCCTAACTTAACCTCTTTTGCCGATGGTGTTAAAAAATCATAAAAGTTGTGTTTATTTGTGAAGATTATACTTTAAGAACAAAAAAATGTAAGAATCTTAAACTGAGTAAACTGAACTTTAGTCCAAAAGCCAATGGACAAATCCTGTTGCAATTCAACTTTTGGGTTAGCTGACAAAAATATGTAATTCCTGCAGCATTTACACAACCTAAAATGAAGTGCACCTAAATAGTTTTCTTTAATTGTAAGGAAAGACCTTATCTGTTTGATCGTCTACTTTCATTCAGGTAATTGAGGTTAGATCAAGCAAGTCTGTAGGTAGAACCCCTGTGAATTTTCCCCTGTGAATATTGTTCTTATCTTCGTGATGACGTTGGTCATAATTGTCACGCTTTGAAGCGGTGCGTGAACGCTCGGGTCCCGTTTAGGACCTGAAGATGTTGTTGCCGTTCAGACCACAGAGCATCCTGTCTTAGTGTGTGGGCTCTTGTGGTATTAGTAATGAAATTCACACTTCCCTCATTTCCATTGAAGCAGCAGATACAGTTGAAATTGATGTGGCTAGAGCACTCACACATTTACTGGCAATGCTGTCAAGTGTAAACAAAGCTTAGGAAATAGAGGTTTGAGAGGGGGCCGGTTCGGACGCACAAACGTGCACAAACACACCCTAACAAGCGTGAAACTAAAGCAGCAGGGTAAAAAAATAAAAGATGGATATGTTTCACTTGCCATTTTCCTGCTGTGCCGGATAAAGTGAATGAGCGCTGTTGTAATTTCTACATTAAAGGGATTGTTCATCCAAAAATGAGTCATCTCGAACCAAACATGTTTCTTGCATCTGTGCTACATAGAGATTTTTTTTTTCTCCATACAATGGAAGTCAATGGTAACCAAAAACTGTTCGGTTACTTACATTCTTCAAA
Organism: Pimephales promelas; assembly: GCF_988280905.1. Classification (NCBI taxonomy): domain Eukaryota; kingdom Metazoa; phylum Chordata; class Actinopteri; order Cypriniformes; family Leuciscidae; genus Pimephales; species Pimephales promelas. The sequence continues at coordinate 25,590,406 of NC_142789.1, forward strand.
ATGTCCATGTGTATTTTAAACTACCCTTTTAATGTTTTAAGGAATTTATATATATATATATATATATATAGTTGTAGTTCTCGTTTCTGTAGAAGCGAGACCAGAGGAAGTGAGTATTTCAGCGTAAGTCGTGATGTAGACATGTCACTATATCCTCTTCACGTCACTAGATCCTGCATCAGAGACGCTGGTTTTTATTCCATTTTTAAATTTGACATCATTTGAAATAGCTTGAAGTCACCCGGTATTATAAATGATGGTTTTTCTTTAAACAATAACAAAATTAGAATTTTTGTCATTATAAGAACATTTTCTTTCTTTTTTTTTCTTTTTCAGCACAATTATTTTCGGATATTCCAAAAAAGCTTAAAAATATGTTTAAAGTTTTGTGTATCTTAATGCCGGTAATCACATTTAATTAGAAAGAAGAAAAAATCTGATCCAACGTCTGGTTGTAGATACTATGTGACCTTTTCTTCAAAGCTTTTTCTTTTTTTTTAAATTTTTTTAATAAGATATAACATACAGGTTTTTTTAATTTTTTATAATGTTATACTTTTAAGTTAAAAACAAGAAATAATGTAGAAACAACAGAAAGACAGAACATTTTAAATATTTGTTTAAAGGAGTAGTTCACTTTAAAAAAAAAAAAAAAAACTTTTGCTGATAATTTACTCACCCCCATGTCATCGAATCTCCATATAATATATAATAGACTTCACTAGGCACCAAACGGTCTTCACGAATCTTTTTTTCGAGTCAATATAAAAATGTATAAAAACTTTGTTTTAATGTCACTTAAATAAAATCTTAACATAAACTCATTGTTATAAATGTCACATTTAGCTGTGCCTTTAATAAATCTCAACACTAACGTTTTTTGTTTCTACAAAAAAAGGTCTTGTTTTCATTGTTTTTGACCCATGTAAGCAGTGCTTTAAGATTATCAGGTAGGTCTAACAGAAAATTGAATAATCAAACTGCGCAAATTATAAATTGAATATAGATTAATCCTTATTAAAGCTACAAAAGTCATTCAGTCAAGAGCAGTAAGTGATCTTTTGTTCTTTGATTGACATTAATGACAGACATCAATCACAGCAGCAGGTTTATTAGGATACTGTCACTTTAAGACCTGACTCTTTATGTTCATTTAACACTTTTTACTTCATTTAAGACTGCTTATGGAGAAACTCGTCAAAAGGAGAATTTTGACATCATTTTGTGTGTTTTTGTCCGTTCAAGCGTGAATGGGAACTCAGTGTGACACTAATTTCGGGCATTTGTTCACAGAGAGCTTCTTCACTAACAGCTCGCCAGTACAGATTTGAGTTGGTTTTTTTTTGTTGTTTTTTTTGCGGTTGAATGGTTTAACGGCACTTGAATCAATATATGATCATATACAGGAACATAGCTAAAGGATGACAGAAAAACAATGTTTTAATTGCGCTATATATTTTAACATGTTAAACTGAAAACAATTCATCTGAATTTTGACAGCCCATATATATATATATATATATATATGTACAAAAGGTATATAATGTAGGGATGCACGATATATCGGCCACATTATCGGTATCGGCCGATATATGATCATTTTTAATGTTATCGTTATCGGCCCAACAAGAACATTTAGCCGTTATCTAAAAGCCGATAAATAATGTATTATTTCCTTCTGCTGAGGGACATTAGATGCGCACTATTAAACATGATGCCTTTAAATTACTTGAAATACGATTTAAATCACTTTAATAAAAGGAAAATCCAGTGAAAGTGCAAAATGTGCAGCGCAAGTCTGTCATATCAGCTACACAACATTAAAATAAGAACATCACAATTGTGTTTGTATCTTGGCTTTTAATGAGGAGACTTTTTTTATAATCAGACTCTCAAAAATTGTCTAAAAATTTGGATTTTGATTTATTGGCCAATATATCGGTTATCGGTATGGCCAAAATTGTCATATCGGTGCATCCCTAATATAATGTATATTTATATCATCACAATCTTTCTCCACTCTAGAGATGGCCCTTTATGTAGTTGTATAGCTAACTATTTTGATATAATATATATATATATTATATATATTGGTGCCCCTTAAAAAAATGTTGAATTTATAGGGCATCGGTCTATGCGATATACTGTACGTGTTTTGGGCCGGTAGGAACTGTGGTAGTCTGAACAGCGTGGGTGACGTTGATCTCCTCATTTGACAGACTCTGTGCGGTGCAGTGTTCGCTGCAATCCAGGGCTGATTAGAGATAACTGTGTGTGCCACTGCGATGACGATGACGAAACCGGCTGACAGCTGGCTCCATGCACAGACGACAGTGTTTGTGGGCGGAGGTAAACACAAACCTCAACATCTGTGGCAGCAGGAAGTGAGTGCATACGCACTCCTCTCTTGTTCTCAGAATGAGTGAGAGCATTACCTGTGATTTTCCCCTGCGCCCGAGTGGAACTGTCTGTCTGAAGTGTGTGCGCGCGGCCCGTCTGAGATTTCAGAGGCAAAGGGGACTTCTCTGCTCTGTGCACCTGCTGTCTTTCTGTCACACACACATGCACACAAGTGTGTAGCTGACTGAATTACATATGGATGAAGTTTTTTTTAGGTTAAAGTTCATATAAATGTACAGGGGAAGTGTTTATTTTTAGATGTTGTGACTGGATTTAATTTGTATTTTAATTTTTATCTCACAATTACTTTGACTGAAGCAGTAACACTTTTTAATCAGGGTCCAAATATCACTAACTAGTTGCTTATTAGCATGCATATTAGGATATTGGCTGTTTATTAGCACATATTAATGCCTTATTCTCCATGACCATATTCTAAATCCCTTAATCCCACCCAATACCTAAACTTAACAACTACCTTATTTACTACTGTATTAATAAGCTTTATATATTGAGCCAAAATTCGTAGTTAATAATTAGTTAAGAGTGAGAATCGGACCCTAATCTAAAGTGTGACCAAACAAGTATTTTGTGTATAAAACTACTTTCTCCTAATGTGGGTAGACAAATATTTCTTTTCAAAATATTTTTCAAATATTGCTTTGTTTATTCGAGTGGCCTGAAATGTTATTTTATGGCTAAACCAATGCTGTTATTTTGAGGCGGGGGCGGGGCTATCTGTCTAATTGACCAATGACGGACATTTAGGTGACCTGCTTGAAAACAGTCATCACTAGATGCTAGACTGCTGTTGTAGTTCACTTAAATAGTCCTATGGTGTGCTAAACAGTGTTGTAGTCGAGACCACCTCACTCGAGTCCGAGTCGACACCGAGACCAGAGAGAGTCGAGTCCGAGTCAAGACCGAGTCCATAGAGAGTCGAGTCCGAGACCAGAGACGGTCGAGTCCGAGTCGAGACCGAGACCAGTGAGGGTTGATTACCTAATTTACTTTTATTTACTTAGAGAAATCTTTTTTTTTTTTTTTTTTTTTTACTGAATTTACTTAGACTTTAAAAAATATGATCAGTTTAGGGTAAAAAGGCCACATAGTAGGTGGTGTTAAAAGTAATTTTATTACAATTTGTCATGCACAGTTGCGCACTAGAAAATCACCAATCACTGGGCGTGTCAATCAATTTAAAGAAATATTTTATTAACATACATTAATAATCATGAAAAATATTTTTAATTGAACTCGAGTGGACTCGGGAATAATTCCGAGTCCTAAAAAAAAAATGTTCGAGTACGAGTCAATTCCGAGTCCAAATGGACACGAGCCCATGACAACACCAAGACCATTAAAATATGGTCTCGAGACCGAGTCCGAGACGAGTCCGAGTCTCGAGTACTACAACTCTGGTGCTAAAACATTTCAAGTTATTCCAAGCAGTGTTTCTAGAAATGTGAGAGAATAACATATATTTTAGCATATGTTCACTGAATTCACAATCCTCTCTTGTCTGGGCTTTCCAGACAAGAGTTCATTTTAAAAACACTGATGTGTTTTGTGTATTTATGTGCAAGCAGTTCAACTTTGAGGAGAAAAGGAAATGCATGACCAGAGAATGAAGTGTCCTTTGGCTGTTCTCCCTCTCCCCTCCAGCGTTCTGTAATGTAACTATCCCCTTTTCCCTCCTTCTGTTAGTATCCCTCTCGTCCTTATTAGGAGCTGGATCTGAACTTTCCCACCAGTCAGAAGTCAGACATTCTGCAATCGCAATGGTCTCTGGTCACTCCCGCTGCTGTCAATAAGCACTTGTTGTACTATTAAACCATTTTGAGATATTGCAACTAAAGGATTTTGTTAAGAACTGTTTGTACTAGACATAGTCCATTCAAATGACCGAAAAAGTCAAATATACACATTCTCTTGCCTATGCAAACCTCAGCCATGCTACAGTAAGTTATTCTGCTATCTAATTGCTAAGGTATTATAAATATTTTTTAAAGTGTCACTATGCAATTGTTAGGTTGTCTGGGTGGTATCTAGTAAGTTTGCGAAGTGCAGTTGTTATGGTGTCTGTGTTTTCTAAGGTATTCTAAGGCCTAGTCCACACTAATACATTTTCATTTGAAAATGCATCTTTTTTTTCTCTGTTTTGGCCTTCCGTCCACATTGATAGTGTTTTTGTTAACAGACTTTTTGAAAACGCTCTCCAAATTGGATAAATTTGGTGGTGGTAGTGATGGCGCAGTGGATATTTGGTGTGAGAGACCCGGGTTCGAATCCACTGTGAGACTCCAATGTGTCCCTGAGCAAGACACTTAACCCCTAGATGCTCCAGAGGCATGCGACCTCTGATATTTATAGCAATTATAATTGGCCTTGGATAAAATCAATCAATCAATCCACTTTTATTTATAAAGCACAATAAAAACAACAGTAGTTGAACATTGTGCTGTACAGAAGAAATAAAATATCGTAAAAAAAAAAAAAAACAAGACTGACCGTAAAACTAATGAGAAAAAAGGGGGGGGGGGGGTGTTTACATCGAAACCACCAATTTGACCATTCAACATTAAATCAAGGACACTTGTAGGCCAGTGAAAACAGGTAGGTTTTTAACTTAGATTTTAAAACACACTCAAATCGTAAAAGCGTCAGCTAAATGAATAAATATAAATGTAAACGTAAATAAATACATTTACATTTATATTTTTATATATACATTTATTGTCCCCCCATAAATGGGCATATTGTACCCATTAATATCTATGGTTATACTTGCATTGTTGTGGCTGCTAAATACTTTCATAATGTTGCTAAAGATAAATGTTCCTTTGTACAGTCTTCATATTGCATTCCTGCAAAATTGTACTCGCAATTGCTGTCCTGCGGCAAAATATGATGACTGTTGCGTTTTTGAGACCATGCCATTTTGAGTGCAACCTGGACTCAACACTTTGTGGTGGGATATTTTGCTAATAAACTTATTTAGCAAAGAACTTTAAATGGTATTTTTGCTGGAAAGTTGTGGTACCACGGCCACATTTCCCCATGTTGTATTCTTTGAAGTTGTTTTGGCTGTTTAAATTAGTGTGCTTAATGTCAAATATCTCATCGAGGAGAATGGTAGATTCCCCCTTGTTAAATAATTGCTTGCCACTTATGGAGAAACATAGTGCTCAATGTTTTGAAGCTTTTATCTGAGGGTGAAGTTGTCCCCATGCTCATGTGACTTTGATACAGCCTTCCTTTTCTGTAATCATATTACACATAGGGAATTTTGTCTGATGTCAACACACACACACACACACACACACACACACTTATGAACGGATAGACAAAGAGGGAATGTGAGATGGAGGAAGACATGACTTCAAGCACCCCTTTAGTCAGGGTTTGACTTCAAGAATGGTTTGTGGATGAAATCTAGGAGAGTTCAATAGTTCATATACAGACAGACTTTACTTGCTTTCAATGGCAAAATATCAAACAAGCCAATTGTGCAGTGATTTTTAGTGGATGTATGAAGTCAGTGTCCCTCAAATTCACGCAGGTGTGCGTATATATATACATTTGTAGTCTAAATTATTCAACCCCATTGTAAATCAAGATTATTGGCCAAATTTAAAATAACTGTTTTCCATGTTAAACGATTTTTTATGGATTTTATAATAGATGCAAAGCTGAACTTTCAGCATCATCCTTCAGAAATCATTATAATATGCTGATTTGCTGCTAAAAGAAACATTTCTTATTGAAAACAGTTGTGCTGCTTCATAGTTTTGTGGAAACAGTGATACTTTCAGAATTCTTTAAAGACTAGACATTTCAAAAGAACAGCATTTGTTTGAAATGGAAAAAAATTATAACATGTAATGCCTTAACTGTCACTTTTAATCAATTTAATGCATCCTTACTGAATTAAAATCCCACTACAATATGATTATGTTACCAAAAACACTAACGTCTAATAATATTCCAACAGGAACACAACTTGGACTGGTTTCCACGTATGCGGGCCATGTCTCTGGTTAGCAGCGATGCCGAGGGCGAGCAGAACGAGATCAGGAATCTTCAGGAGAAGCTTGAATCCACCATGAAGCTCGTTTCCAACCTGTCAGGCCAGCTCACTGAACTGAAAGAACAGGTGAGTCATGAATGATGCTTTTGGACTGATGTCAGAACATTATGTCCAAAGTGGCGTGATGACGTTTTAAGAGCCGATCCTGACCTCCCTGGAAGCAAATATCAGTAACGCTTCCTTTTACAGTCCAGTTACCCATGTAAATACTATGTACTTATTTAACTACAATTGCTGGTTAATAACTAGTACTAACCCTGAACCTATCCCTGTTCCATGTACTTACCTTATATTAGCCAGTACTTTCTAGATAAGTACACTGGGCTGTATTCAACCAAAGAAATCGTTAGTCGACCAAAGTCTTGTCCTGCGCAACAATTAGTCAACTAAAAAAAAAACGTGATGTTTTGATTAAACATTTTTTAAACAATTGTCATTGAGCATTTAGAAAACAACAACGAAAAAACATCACAAATAAATAAAACTATAATAATAATACATTTCTTTGAAAATTAAGTGATTTTTTTAACTGCAAAAAGTGAAGAGCTCTGTCCTAGGTCTATTAGTAAGAGTCACAATCGCGCACCTGACCACACCACACGCTGCAAAAAAATATAACTGCTATCTGCCAAAATGAAAAATCCCAACAAAAGCTCTCGTTTATACAGGCTTTATATTCTTCTTTACTTTCAAAGCTATGGGTTAACTTTCGTCCTGACGATCAAGGCGTTTTAAACAACACACAAAAAACCCAAATAACTTAAAAACAATCCTAATAATTGCCTGTAGGACCGCGTATAGGTTTATTTTCGTTTTGTTGCATTATTTTCAAATGCGTCGTCAAGTGTACAAATAAAAACGAAAACATTAAGAAAACACAATCTATTGAGTCAGCATGATATAGCCGTTAAAAGGCTGCTCAAGTTTGATTTCGAATGTAGGCGCGCGACTTGCGCGCTCATAATGGAGCAACGCGATCGCCTCCCTCCACAGTCTTGGCGTCTTTGTTTTAAAATGCAGCCAGACAAAAGATTTAGATTTCCTGGACATTTTGTCGACTAAAGCCAAAACAAGCAGCGTTCTAACTGAATGAATACAGCATCCCAACCCAGCCACAGGTGCGGTTCCCGAGTGTATTAAAGCATTTTAAAGTTGGGGACAAAACATAGGCTAATTATATTTAGAATACAGCAATAAATAACTCCTTATAACGAGTAAATAATTGAAAAATTCTTTCTATTGGTAAAAAAAAAATGCAACTGGTCGACCAATAAGAATGTCAGTCGACCAAGACGGCATCGACCGATTAGTCGACTAAACGACTAAAGTTGACAGCCCTAGTAAGTACTGTACTGTAAAAGGAAGCGTTACCCAAAAATCTGTTAAGGGGCGTTCCTACCTGACCCATGAGCCATGTAAACCATTTGCCTTTCACACCTGACACACCAGTTCTCCCACTACAATCCTCCCTCATTTAGTTAGTACTAATGAAAATGTAATTCCTGATATCAGAAATAGACATATTTTATACAAAATTTAAAAATACAAATTTAATTACTGATAATTAATCAAATATAAAATGGCTTGTGTTTTAAATGATAAAAGCAATAATTGATACTTGATGGTTATTATTTACTAAGGGATGTGCATCCAAATTGACCAGTATGTCCAGCCAATCAACATTTTAATATAGTCAAAGTCAAAAGCTTGGAGTGAGATCAGGGGTAAAGTGGACACATATAGTCCACTATATAGTGAGTAGGGGGTGATTTCGGACACAGCATCAGTCTCTCTTTTCGTGACCAGAAGGATAGTTGTAAACTTTGATTGACGCGCTTTGACACGAGGGGGAGGCGGGGCCTTGAGTAATTTGCGTAGTGTGCGTATAGGGAGGATCGGCTCTGCGTTTTTAGCCAGTTCTTCACAGTCCAATGAAGATGACGTGTTGCCTTGACCCTTCAGTGGACCTCACAGACTAGAATTTAAGTTTGGTGGGAGTGAAACTGGGCCTTCAAGGTCAGTCAGTATGAGTCCACAACCTCTACAGTGTTAAATTAGTCCAAAGGGCAATGAGTCATTTCTGTCTGTCTTTCTCTTTCTGCCTTCAGCTCGTGGTATTTAAAATGATCTTTCACCTGCGTCACGAGGCCAAGTGTTGTTTCACTTTTATTCAGCCGCATTGTCGTCCAGATGAAGTTCTGCGAACTCGAGCTTATTTGTTTCCACAGATAAACAGCGTAACACACACACGGTAGATGGATATGATAAAAGTGGGTCATTGAGTTAGACGCTCATATTTTGATTTGGATGGAAATATGCGTAATGAGATTTGCTGTCAAGTCGTCGGTTTCTTGTAAACAGTGTCGAATTAACACCAACTTGAGGTGTGTAGCCACATGAAATGGGAAGTGTCTAGAGGGAAGTTGATCTGTTTTTGCACTCCAGACAAGGGGAAAGGGTTATTGTTTGGCTAAAAGGAGACGAAGACAAACTTTCACTGTTTAATCTGCGTCAATGCGGCGGTTACACGCAAAAATACCAGTTTTGCTTTTCTTTTCTTTTACTTTAGAAGTTTAAGCTTAGAAGAGAGAATGATAACAATCATCATGCAGCTGTCCAGAAAATATTGGAAAATGAATTTTTAGGCTGTTTTCAGTCCATCATCTTTTCTGCTATCATGCACACCGTCCAAATTAATGTGATTTCAAAAATGATTTACAATACAAAAAGTTGATAATGCAAAAAAACAACAACATTTATATGAGAATGGTTTACAAAATCCATAGCAAATATATTCTTCTTGACAAATGAATACACTCATGTCAGAAAATAAATATTTTAATTAATTGATACACAGTATTTCAAGACCATTTGATCTGCAGTCTAATGCCTAAATGCTACAAATAATTAAAATATAATTGACATTTTACAATCAATAAACACATTGGATTTACAACATGTTTATACTGTACAAACTGTATATTCTATCACCTTTTCCTCATGGACACACACAGCAATGTAAATATGCAACAACATGTTTATTTTTAATAAAAGTTTGTTATTTGTCATCCTGTGATGGATACGTGTAGCCATGTGACCTCATGTTCCCAGTATCTGTGACCAGCCTTTGGTCCCTTTGATGGACTGACTCAATAATATTTCAGATTTATTTTACAAAAGGCCGAATCTCATGAGGTGGTTCCGCTCTAAAAGCGTTTGATCTCGTATTGTTATTGTTATTGATTATTGTTGGGCCGGATTACAGATCCAGACATGATAAACTGAAGTTGAGAGCTCCTTATATGGAGTCACGTTAGCAGGAGGAGCGAGCAGTGCCGGTCTTTAAATGGCCGTGTTTGTTTAGTGTTATGAGGTGCTTCCTGTGGACACCAACTTTAATAAACACATGCGTGAGTGTTTTTGGCTCCTTTTTGCAGCTGTTGAGTCAGAGTAGGGGATTTCAGTACAGACAGTGTGAATTTCAATGGAACTGTGTACGTGAGAATTGGTGTGAGTTAGTGTTTTTTGTAGCTCAGTTACACAAGGCTGCATGACGTAGCTTCAATTGCTCCATTTTATATTCCCAGAAGCTTTTCTTTAAGACAACACACAGCTAAAACACAGACGCTCTTGTGTTATGAGGTCATAACCGAGGCAACGTGAATGGACACACTGAATGCATCACTGCATGACATGCCTGATCTGTGGGAGAGACAAAACAGGAGACGAGGATGATTCAAAATCAAGAAAAAATCCCATGTGTGTTTTGAAAAAATGATGGTACAAAGGAAGCAGGGACAGATTTAACTATTAAACTAAATTTTTTTTTAATTACTCTTTTTACACCTCCCCCACCCTCCCACCAACACACACACACACACACATATATATATATATATATATATATATGTGTGTGTGTGTGTATACACATATGTATACATAAGTGTGTGGATGAGGTACGAGAGGTTGTGCTGTATCTCTGCTTCGCGTCGTGCCTAAAAACACCTTTAGCCGTTACTCTTTCACGATACAGCATTTGCCTCGAGTACCTTATTGCTTTTATAAAACGGTTACCAATATTAAAGTAAAAAAAAAAAATTGTATTAGTGCAACTTTCATGAAGTAAAATCACTAAAAGCCTTCCTTCCGCTAGAAAAAAATAGTCCCTGATGTGTTGCGCAGTGATACATAGACCCGTTGAGTGAAGCGGTCATAGCCATGTTTTATCATGAATAAAGCACAGCTATTGACCAATCAGAATCAAGGATCGGAACTAACCGTTTTATAAATATATTTATATATATATATATATATATATATATATATATATATATATATATATATGTATATAATACGCCATGATAGTTATATTTTTATTCATATGGTATAACCATATATATATATATATATATATATATATATATATATAACATACCTTTCTTTTTTATTGTTTTATTAGCTTAGTTTTAAGGTTTATTTATATGGTTTTAGAAATTGCACACACACACACACACATATATATACACACACACTATTTATCAATATTTTTAGAATTCAGTATTTTCATGTTTTATATATAGCACTATAGTTTTTTTGTATATGTATGTTTTATTATCTTATTTTTAGTTTTTATTTTATTTTTTTTATGTCTAATATATACATACTGTACATATATATATATATATATATATATATATGTGTGTGTGTGTGTGTGTGTGTGTGTGTGTCAATTTTAAGTACTGTATAAAATGTTTTCTCAGTTTTTAGCTTTTATTTATATATAATGTTTTATAAATATATATATTCTAAATTAAAATGATATATTCCTATATGAGCGAGTAGACAAAATCCATTATTGGTGTGTGTGTGTGTGTGTGTGGGAGAGACTAGGAGATTCGATACATGTATTTAAACAAAATAAGCACAAAACATCTTGTGTTTGTTCTGACAGATGACAGAGCAGAGGAAACAGAAACAAAGGATCGGGCTCCTGGGACACCCACAACACATGAACGTGAACCCCCAGCAGCCCGCCTGAACCTCCGCACTCCGGCCAAGTGTCCTACAGCTGTCCCATCAGCCTCTGTGTGTGTGTGTGTCATGACATCACAGATACATCATCACCACAGCCTGCTGTGTGTGTACCAAATAAACGGCTGTAGGCACCCGAGAAGGGTAAATGACTTATCCCCCCACTTCTTCACATCCATTCGAGTGCCAAATGTTTCTTTGTGTTAAAGAGGAAGTGAATGTGCATCACTCGCCTTCCACTGGGTGAAAATGAGAGCTACACTAGATCCTGCGAGACTCACGAACATGTGCAGCCTGTAGATGCTGCTTGGACACATATCCTTTTGTATTGACCCATAGCAGTAAAGCAGTCAGTATTTGATGTCTTATTTTTTGTATTTTGTGCAATATTAATACTATAATATGCAACTACATCTGTACATTGTCTTAAAGGGACGTTGCAGTAATTATTATTTGTTTCGTTCATTTGCTTTATGAAACACATTTAGAGGCCAGGGACTCGTAGAATAGGAACGTTTGACATGACATCAGGTCTGGTTTATGTATAAGGGGGGAAAAAACAGCCTTTTTCGTATTTAAGTTAATTTATTTATATCAAAGTTTAAAAAAAAAAGAAGAAAAAAAAGCTTTAAGGAGATTATGCGTATGCTGCCAATTTAAACTTCTTTAATTCTCATGAATAAAATCAGGTTCTGTTTAGTAATTAGAAGCTCTTTATTATGGTTTATGGCTTTTTGATTGTCATATAGGTGTCATATACTGAGTAATAATAGATGAACTGTTTGCAGTTAAGATTATTTTGTCTTAAAATGAACGCACTGAAATAGTTGAGCTCATATCATTCCTGTCAGCATAGAGCCATGTTAATCGTGCCTGTTGTGTGTTCAACGCAGGATGAATATTCGCTGAGTTTCTTTCTGTAATCACTCTTTTTTTTTTCTAGACAATTTCATCTTTTAGCAGAGCGAAGCAGGACACTTTCATTTTCATTCGATTTTTTCTTGTAATACATGTATATATGTCTGCAGGTCTTTGCTTTTATATAGAGAGATACGGTTTCATAGCAACCTAATAATTAACACCACTGTTACTGAAAAATAAGCCTAATTTAATATATATATATAAATGAATTTAGTGATATTTAATAAATTATGTACTTCTTGTTCAAAGGACCAGAATTGAAATATAGTTTTTGTATTTATTTTGTGTTTGCGCGTATGTGTGTTGGTGGGTGCAATGTAAAAAAATATTGTTGGTTTAACCTAAAAAAAATTTAAGTTGATTGAACTGGAAAAAGTGAGTTAATCCAATGAAGGAGGAATTGATTTAATCATCAGAAACTCAAAATAATAAGTCATCTGAACTTAAAAAAAAATTTAAGTTGATTTGACAAAAGAAAAAATCTTGTGATAAATCGACCACTAACAAAGTGGAATCAATCAGTAACTCTGCTAATTATTTAACATTATACTTATTCATTATTGACACTGGCACAATATCAAGTACTCGCACTCAAATGTGTTAATTTCAGTGGTAAAACAGTAATTTAAGTGCGAAAACAGAAAAAAAAAGGGTTTTCGTTTCCCAAATATGAGTTTATATGTATGGGTGACTGCATCATTTTCCAGGCTTCTCATGACGTGACTTTTTATTCACCACAGTCGAGCTTTATTCAAGCTATATACGATCCGGCGGCCCAAGCTTCTCTAAGGAAATGCCCTTTCTGTGACCTCTCATGTTGATCTGCAGAAGATGTGGAAAAGGCTGTTTTCCACACACTGCTGAAACCGGTATCTTTGCGCCGTCGTGTGTTTAGCGAGTCGCAGACCGGAGAGTCCCAAACCGATTCAGGGTTAAAACACTTTGCTGTTGTCTGTAAAAAGAGCAAAAGTGTGACTGAAGTGTCAGACAGGCCCTTTAGATGCTTAATTATTGACACTTGTCAGCGTCGTCAAAATTATTGCTCTAAAATCCCCCTGTGCAAAGTGCTGCATCAGACTGAAACCTTCCACGAGTTAAGTGACATTTGTGAAATAAAAGCAGAGGGAGGAAAATATGACTTGAAACCATCAGTTTAGTTAGAAATAGGAAACTCAAGTAGCTTTAATATGGGTGGGTCTGTGAATGCCACTTTCTTTTTGGGCTTACTGTATATGAACCTTATTATAAGTTAATATGCCAGCTATTCCAACAGTGAGCCCCAGGATGGTGAAAGCCTTGAGGCGTACGAGCACGATGATATAGTCATTTTTCAATGTTCTGAGTACGTTCGTAATGTAAATAGTCAGGTGTCCTATTTATAGAGAACAATTAAAGGAACATTTACATAGAAAAAATAAGGTTATCTCTTTCTGGCGATAATCATGTTTTGTGTCAAACCCTTTAAAATATGATTCTCACAGTGTTTTTTGAACATTATTTTTTCCAAAATGAAAATATAATATATTTAAAATATATTTTTTTGCAAATGCAACATTTTTTTTTTTATCTTTGTGTGCTTTCCTAAAGTTCAAACCGGCGAGTCATGTTGACTCCCAGCAAAAATCACATGCATGAAATGATAAAAATATACACCTTCAACTAATGAATGTAATGTCCTTCTTAATAAGGTGAATAAAAGTCTGCTGAATACATAAATGTGAATACCCTCAGAGGGTATATTTGATTAAATGATCACAAACTGCATATTTTCTTTTATTTTGGGTCTAGACACCTGCCCTTAACTATAAAATGTACATGTCAAATTGACCCGTTAATGTCACAATCGTAATAAAAATGTAGGTTACACTTTATTTTAAGGTGACATTGTAACATTGTAATATTACATGAACTTCTGTAGGTTTGTTACTTGTAATGCATCATTTATAGTTATTTCTAATGTGTAACTAAGTCACCTTAAAATAAAGTGTTACCAAAATTTCATGCCCACATTCCACAACAACTAAAATAGATTTTTTTTGACAACTCAAAAATGTAATGCCAAGTTGTATTGATCTTGTACCAATTTCAATAGTTAAAATATTATTTCTTTTTTAAGTGCTTGTAGATAATGGAGACTTAACCTCCGATGACGTCTTTACAGCATTCCATCTCTTAAATCAAATAAAGGTCCTAATTGTAGCATATCTGTGGTCAAATAGGGGACTTTCCTTAATTAAACAAGAAAGACACAGAACATGACACTGATTGGCATCGGGACAGCTGGCTGTTAAAGACTAAAGCAACCAAACAGTTCAGTTATCACATGATCTATTCAAATTCTTGTTCCACTTGTTAAATAATAAAAGCGATTAATATAAGGTCCGACTGTGAAATTAACCACTTAAAACTTTATTCAGTATCTAATTACACCCTCACATGTGCACTAAAGTGTTGCCAGGCTATATTACACCCTAAGCCTCAGGGACACATCCATGTCATTCCATTTCGTGTGCAACCAAAACAGGAAATGCATTTATGAATTCAGTGAATAAGGAACAGTCGCATGCACTGCTTCTGTCCTCTGTCTGTGAAGAAGGATGATGATGATGTGTCATCCTCTTGCTGCAATTCATAAAAAAGCAACAAACTCCCCCTTACTTTTCCACTAACTGGATTTTATGAACAGACCTCAAAATCTCTAAAAAAGCTACCAGCAGATCTAAACCCTAAATATTATTTGAGCAGGCTATGTTCTGCAAGAAACTGATACCATTTCAGTTTTTGTACTTCAAAATCTCACAATTACTTGCAATTTCTTTGGATTCATAGACTATATGTGAAATTGACAAACAATTTGTTTCACTTTTATTGTCACTTTTCTCGTAAATATAACATTAGTTCATTTAAATAGTAATAAACTGAAACGATTCTTGTAGCCCAAATAAAATAATCCAGGCATTCAAATGAATAAACATTGATCTATTTTGGTGAGAGAAAAGCAGCATGTATGTGTAGTATAAACTCTAATTATTTTACGAGGACTTCCATACCTCAGTTATTGTACGACCATTTCAAAGACTTTCAGATCAAATATCGTTATATTTATGAGAGACATTCTTCGGGTTATTTACAACTAAAACCGCGCGTGAGAGCGCCGTTCATCACATCAGAGCGCGCGCGCCTGGCTGGGATGAGCTCGAGCTGCCCTGCACTAAAATAAACGGGTGACGTCAGTCCCAGGGATTGAATCGTTTCTCCGCCTCCGCCCTTTCCCTGCGCCGCCATGAGGAGTTCAACGTGACCGCCGCCTAATACAACCGGCCACAACAAACCGAGCCGCTGCACGAGAGAGACATGAGCGGCTGCACGTGGAGCGCCAAATGGTCCCGGTGCGAAGAAATGGCGCGTTAGTTCCCGCGCATCTGTTACTATTGTGTAACCATGACAACTGAGCCGTCCTCGCTCATGTGCCAGCATCATGCCAGGGGAATTCTGATAATGAATACTAGCATTATTGATGGAGCAACAGGTGCTCTGCACATTATTCATATGACATGCGTTTCTTTCTAGAAGCGTCTGCTGTACGCTCACGTTCAGGCCCATATGCGTGTGTGAAACAGAAGTGCTGCTTATTGTAAAGCAATATAATCCTTTATGCAAACACAGCGCTCGAGAGGGATTTGTAAATAACACACATATATATTATTGTGTTGCATTGTATGTTGTATTTCATGTAAAATGTTATTTATAGTATACAAAATATATGCATTTTCTTTTTCATTTTGTATGTATAAAATGTAATTTATATTTTTTAAAGAAAACATTTTAAACATTAAAGAATATATATATATATATATATATATATATATATATATATATATATTATCACAGACACAGTATGTATATGTACTATATATATATATATATCAGTGCAGTCAAATCATTAAACATAAAAGTTTGTTTATATAGCCTAATACATACGTGTATATTATTATTATTATTATTATATTTTATATATATTTAATGCAATGTGTTCATGTCTTAGTGCTATTGTTAGTGTTGTCAAATCAATTAATCATAAAACATAAAAGTTTGTTTAATACATGGTGTACATATACATATATATATATATATATATATATATATATATATATATATATATATATATATATATATATATATATATATATATGGACATTTAAATAGACATTTTGTGGTGCTGTCGTAATTACATTGGTAAATAAGTTGAATTGTGAAAAGCATGCGCCTTTTTAAAGGTTTGGTGTGGCTTGATGAACCATTGTAAACCCCTTTATATAATATTTGTATAGTATATCATTCTTTGATGTCAATCCAGGATAAGGCGCTCATAAAACACGTCCCTGACACGAGCTGTTATTATGCACGGAGAGAGAGAGAGAGCGCGCGCGCAGCAGCATGGTGGGACACGGGACACGGGAGGGCGGACGGTCTGCTGTAAATGGGTTGAGCTCTGAAAGCGCCGTCACACACGTGAGGCTCATGTGACTGGAGCTCGAGACGTGTCTGCAGTCACAGGGTTTATTTAACACGTACTTCAAACCCACCCACATACATACACTCATTTAACCAGCAGCGGAGCCGACAAACGCCTCCTGCATCTCCACCTCACAACAACAGCAGTTTTGCGTCCTACTTTTGAGGGACCATATCTGGAACGAAAACTATTCGAAGGAAATACTTTTGGACTTTGACAAGAGAGTAAAGGATCTAGTTTTTGTTTTGATAGATACACATATTTTATAAATCAACCCTTTTCTTACACCACTAAGACATATTGAAAGGGTGAAATGGAGAGGATTACGAGTGCTCAGCCTCCACCATGTATGGTCAAACACGGCATGGATATCTCTGACATGGAAAGGTAAGTCAGTCTTCCAGACGCTGTTTATTCGTGTTTCTGAACGATTTCTTGTGAGATTTATCTTTTATTGACTGTATTTTATATTTTATAGAATGGACTACCCGATGTATATGTGTAAACCCCGGCGGGGAATGAAGCGCAGTGAGGACAGTAAGGTACGAAACGCGCAATTACGCACAAATATATTTGCGTACTTTTACTTGCCAACTTTGTATAAATGTATTTTAGTGTTCTTAACGAGCTTTAAACTGCACAACATAGTGTTATTTAAGTTTGTTTTTGAATGTTTTTTTTTTTAACGCATGGTAATTAAAAAAAATTTTTAACTCCTGACCCCCAGGATACGTACAAATTGCCTCATCGATTGATCGAGAAGAAAAGGAGGGACCGAATAAACGAATGCATCGCGCAGTTGAAGGATTTGCTGCCCGAACACCTTAAACTCACTGTAAGTAATATGGGAGTGGATGGGCTCACCTCACTATGTTGTAGAGTAAAGCGCCACCTGCTTGTTGATCATGAATAAATCGTGTTTGTCCTGCTTTTGGATTAGTCACCCTCCTATAATGTTCTTGTAAACATCACATGTTAACTTCTGCCGTTAGTTCATTATTCATACGTCAACAAGGCTTGTTAGATTGTCTTTTTGGAGTATTTGAATATTACTTGCACGCACATGTGCATGCACTGGTGAGCGGAGAGGAGTGTCTTCATTCCTGCTCGACGCAGGTTTGTCCTCTCTGAACCGCTGCGGAGAGGGTTACATAAGAAAGATCAACATGCTTATCTGGGTTTTTCCTGTTTTAGACTCTGGGACACTTGGAGAAGGCGGTTGTGTTGGAGCTCACCCTCAAGCATGTGAAAGCTCTTAACAACCTGCTGGAGCAGCAGCAACAGAAGATCATTTCCTTGCAGAACGGAATGCAAATCGGTGAGTTCACGATAATGCAATGTGTGACCGTGTCGCAGGAAGCAGCCCTGCTGAACTTTTCACCCCCCGTTTGTTTCCGTGCACATTACAAAATAAAGAAATTGAGACAGACTTGTTTGTGCAATGCAGCGAATGATCTAGACTAGGGATGTCAAACTCAGTTCCTGGAGGGCCACAGCCCTACAGAGTTTAGTTCCACACACACTTGCCTGAAGGACTTGATTAGCTGATCAGGTGTGCTTAAATAGGGTTGAAGCTAAACTCTGCAGGGTTGTGGCCCTCCAGGAACTGAGTTTGACACCCCTGACGTCACTGTTGTGAAGGAATGCATTGGCAAGCTTTCTGACCCTTGGTTTTATTGCAGGTGAACAAGGCAATGGGCACTTAGAAACCAGTGAGGAGATGTTCCGCTCCGGGTTCCACTTGTGCGCCAAGGAGGTTCTTCAGTTCCTGGCCAACCAGGAGACCATGCGGGACCTGACACCCGCTCACATAATCGACCACCTTCAAAAAGTGGCGTCCGAGTTCATTCAAAGCCCGCCGAGCCCTCGTCTGGACGAGCCCGCTCCCAAACCCCAAGAAAGCAGGGAGAAACCGGCAGGCCTGCAGCCCAAAGCGGCAGAGGGCCACGCTAAAAACTGCGTGCCCGTCATTCAAAGGACTTATCCTCACTGCGGCGAGCAGAGCGGGAGTGATACGGATACCGACAGCGGCTACGGAGGCGAGCTTGAGAAGCGGGACCCGAAGGCCCAGCTGTCGGCCTACTACGGCAAAGACGCTGGGGATCTCAAGTATGGCGGCAGCATCAAAGAGGAGATGGATGAGCCACAGGCCAAGCGGCAGAGGTCCGACTCTTCGGAAGACGAGTCTCTGTCAGGGCATGAAATAGTGGGCGGCCACAGCCCCTACATGAGCTTTTCTCCACACCAACCCCTGTGCATGCCCTTCTACCTCTTGCCATCTGGTGCGGCCGCAGCGTACCTGCCCATGCTGGAGAAGTGTTGGTACCCGGGAGCCATGCCTGTGTTGTACCCAGGCCTCAGCGGCTCCCCGGCGGGCATGTCTCCAGAAAAGCTCCCTTCATCCTTGGCCATGTCCTCAAGAGTGAGCTCCCCCGCAAGCCCTCCCACCTCCATGGACTCTCCTGCGCTCCTGCAGGCCCTGAAACAAGTCCCCCCGTTAAACCTGGAAACCAAAGACTGAGGACTGGCTCTGGGGTCGGCCAACAGCCCGCTCTCTGAATGTTTTGGTCTCGAGAGTGGACGTCCCTGCTGAATAAGCTCCCGAAGAGGGTTCTGTTGAAGAGGGCGCAAAGACAACAGTTCAAAGCGCCCTCAAACACGGCAAACAGCTGTTCTGATTCCTCTCAGAAGTACGACGGCCTCCCTCCAACCGCAGAGACACGCGCACACATACACACTCGCACACTCTTATCAGCTCCCTCAACAGCCAGCAGACGTGGACGCAGACGGGTAAAGGAGGAAAGCACTGTGAGACACTGTGAAGAAGGTCAAAGCAAGGACAGTGAGCACTGTCCTTCCAGAAACAGGACCTGGGGCGGGCGAACGGCTGCACTCTGCACTTGTGCCGAATGTTTGAGTCGAAAACAATAACCCAGAATGTGACGTGCAGACGGTCCCCCAACCATAAAGACTTTGCCCTTTGCACAAGCACCTTTTCATTTGTTGAATGTAAACAAAACGTCCTTTTTTTAATAAAACATCACCCCTGTAGATGCTGCTTCTTTTGGACATTTCTCTGTGCCGTGGACGCTTGATCAGGAAGCTCCACTCTCTTCTGCTTCTGTGACCGCTTTAACCGAAAAGAACCGCCCTTTTAGACTAGAATGCTACCAAATAAATGTCTTTGCTTTGGCTGAGAGGAGCCCAGGCGCGTGCACGCTTCCCATGTCCTTGCATAAACGAGGATGCCATCGACTCCCGAGAGGTGGCGCTCGTGTAAATACGGGAGTGATGTAAACATGGTAGCTTTCGAGTTTGTCATCCATCCGTGCACGTAGGTGAAGTTGTCGTGAGGTTCTGCGCCCTGTAATTATTTTGTTTATACTACTTGTACATCTGTATTTTTGATACACGACCCACACATTTATGTTGGCGAGTTTTAGACAGCCGAGTGATGTATGCCATGAGATTGTGTACATAGCTTTTTGGACCTAGACTCGATCTGCACCATGTTCTGTGTTCATTTCTGGTCAAATCTTTGTTCATGCTGTTGCCTTTACCTGTTTAAAGCAGTAAACATGATGGCGGATATCTACATTTTTAATCCTGGATTCAACATAGAAGCAAAAGAAAGTGAATGTAATGTTTAAAACGATATATTAGTTTTGTATAGGAAGAGGTACTTACTTTTTATTTTGGGACCTAAGAAAAGGTTGTTTGATGTATATATTTTGTCTAAAGTATTGTTGACATACAGTAAAGAAAAAGTATTAATAAAGTTTTTTTTCCTGTGGAAACCATGTGTCTGAGTGTGTGTTGGAGAGCTAAGAACATGTTTAGCTGGGAAAACAACCTCTCTGTTTTTCCCATCATCACAGTTCGCCTTTATATAACACTTACATAACCCATAAACTTGATTTGTCTATGCAAATCCTTTAGATACACAATACGATAAAGAGTCAGGTCACAAATATTGCTCCTAACTAAAGTCCACGAATCTGTCGATAACAAAAAACGTCAGGTTATGCGAGACATTTTTTCTACTAGATTAGAAGACCGTGACGTATATAACCCCCCAAAATTAGCAAAGAACATAATCGTTTATTATTATTATTATTATTATTTGTCTTTGCAGGCGATTAACATACTTAGATGAACCACGTCCATTCCTAATGTTGCTCGTTATCTGTTGAAATATATATATAATGCTCGTTATCTGTTGAAATAGGCTAGTCTTCCCGCGTGTCTGGCTGTGTGTGTGTGTGTGTGTGTGTGTGCTCGATCCAGTGCAGTTTCCCTCCGCCGCCCCGCTGGGATGTGAATAGGCAGCGGAGTAATAATCACACACACTGGGCCTCAGATGTAGAGCCACACGGCACTGAAGCAAGAGCACAGCAGCACACACACACACACACACACACACACACACGCCACACATCCTCACAGCGGTCATGGCAGGACAACAACACGTTTCAGCATCGTGGGACAACAACAAAAAGTATTATGTGTTGTCTGTAAATGAGTAAAGTTTTCTGTTCGTGATATGATTAGTTATCATCGATATTAATGTTTTAAGAGGAACTTAGGCTATAAAGTATTGTTAGTTGTTACCTATCTTTAGTCAATTTGATTGGGGTAGGATGAAGATGCCCCCTTAAGAACAAAGTGGATTTACCTTTGAATTGTAAGATATTTAGCTATAAGTTTAGCATGTGCATGACGATGACGCATATAAAAGCCAATGTGTTATTATATATATATATATATATATATAAAAATAGAAACATTTGCTAATTTTGTTCTTTTGTTAATTTTTGTTCTTCTGTAGTTCAGATATAATATTATACTATTATATTATTCAGATATAATATATATAATATATAACATAATATTTCCAGTTTCTGGTGATTAAATTAATCTCCTTCATTGTATTAACTCAATTTGTCCATTTCAATTAACTTAAATTTTTAGGCAACCAGGTTACTTTTTTTAAGTTAAACCAACAATATTTTTTTTACAGTGTAGTATTAATATTTATATATAGGCCCTATTGTGTAATTAATGTAAGTGTAATTAATGTAAAAGAGCAAATAAACTGTTGTATTTAAGTTTTTATTTTGACAATTGAATTGCGAAGACAGACAAAGCAGAATACCAAAAGAGATTTATTAGCCTATTATGATTTATTATTCTATACCCAAATTTAAATGAAGATATGTCACAATAGCAACACGATGAATGCAAATTTAAAGATTTCACCCTACTAACATATGTTTTAATGAAAGTTAAGATTTTAATTCATGAAAATACTGAAAATTAACCCCATTAATTACAACTTAATGGAGGTTATTATTCGAGGGTTATTATTGATCTTTTTTTTTTTTTTACTTCAAAATAAAAACTTTCAAAAACTTACTTTCACCCAAAATGTGTGTCCACAAATCCCTCATTAACCAATAGACACAAAAATATATTTAATAGAATGTCATGTATCACTATTTTCCAGAGACACAGAATTAGATCACTTAACATTAAGAAGACATTCATCAAAAGTGCTGAGATAAGATTTTGTTTCATCTATGGTCAGGAGAAAAAAATAAGGTGAGGGATTCAAAAGAATTCAAAAAAGCAATATGATTTGTTTCTAAAACAAACAAACAAACAAACACACAAACAAACAAACAAACAAACAGTTACAAAATAACATTTATAAAATAACAACGCAATAGATAACCGTACAACAGTGGAAATGTTTTCAGTAAACAACGTTATTTATTTTACATATTTATGCTGCTTGTAGGAGGTATGCGGTCATGTTACGACATGACGAAAGAAGGTCTCATCCCCCTATTATAAAGCTTTTAGCGCCATCGCGTGGAATATCAATGAACTTCAATGAACCTCTTTTTACATATTTACATGTTTTTACAGTATTTATTCCATGGACTGTAAAAAAGATTTATTCACAATGTTTACGGTCCTCATGTGAGATGAGACTTTAGCGTCTCAATTTATACATTTCTTTAACTCTTGTATATAGCCAATTATTTTACTTAATTTTACTTTTACTTCACTTTACGTGTTAATTTATATCTTGTTTTAATTTATTATATATATATATATATATATATATATATATATATATATATATATATATATATATATATAATGTTTATAAATATAATAATGCATTTGCATGAATAATGGTTATACGTTTAATGTAATGCATTCAATTAATATATGTATGTATTTATTTATTTGTTTCATAAATAAATATTTTTTTTTATTTTGATTATTTATCCGACAGTCCAAAACAAAGATTACTTTATTAAATACATGTTGTCAATAAATAAATTATGTTTTCTGCTAACAAAGAAATACAAAGTTTTCCAAATGTTTATTTGCTTGTTTTCTTTCTTGTTACTTTTAAGCAAACACTTCAAAGTGTCCATCAACACAACTCGAGTTTTCGCGGACTTTTATTCTGAAAGATTTCCACATTGTTGCCGACAGCAACGCGTTTATTGTGCGTCAGTAGTTGTCACATGACCCCCCCCAGCCGCTTCCTCTTTCTCCTCGATTGCCTCCAGCAGGAACGGCATCTGCCCTGCATCATCCTGACCGTAGAGCAGCTCATCCAGCAGCACAGAGCAGAGATGATGGCACTCATCCACCGGCTCATGGACTGGTTCAGGTCGCTCTTCTGGAAGGAGGAGATGGAGCTGACGCTGGTGGGACTGCAGTACTCTGGAAAAACCACTTTTGTCAACGTTATCGCTGTAAGTCCAGTTTAATTCCTGAGTTTGAACACTGAAGCTTGACTGAGCTGTTTATGTTATTGTTGTCATGTCATAGTCTGACAGGGGGCGCAGAACAGTGGCGTTTAAGCCTTTTTATATGAGTAATTAGGAATATGGGTGTGATTTTTTTTTTTTTTTTGACGTTTTGACGTTTTGACGTGATTGAATGACGTTTTAGATTGTACATGAAATATACATTTCAAACCTGTTCTAGTTTCTCCATGTTTGAAGATGACTTTTAGGGTGGATGGATGAGATTCCAATGGTGTGCTTTAGTGTTTAAGTTTAAATCGGATGTAAACAAATTCATACATAATGTAAGCTACCACAAAGTGAGACATGTAAATGAGGAATTATGGCTTTGTTTCCATGTTGACGTTGGTCCACAATCTCTTTTTGATTTCCTTCATAGATAATTATGTGATCAATCACTGCTGAAAACAATCCTGCCTTTCTGGAAGCTCCTTGTGGTTTTAATTTTGAATACCCGATTGTAAGTTTGTGACACTAAGATGTCACAATAATGTTTTATTTGAATGCAAGTGGAGCATTGCATCTTATTAAAACATAAACCTGGAAACAACCTTGGTGTGGCCTGTATTTGGAAAGGTCTCGGAGGACAGCAGACTGAATCTGTCCCACTGGGGGTTCGTAAAAAAAAGAAAAGTGGGCTTTTTTCAAAGTTTCTGCAATGCAGCACAATGAGTTTACAAAAGCCAGGGTTTCTAAGTTCATTTTACTTTCACAACTCCACATGATGGTCCGAATTCAAAGAGGAAAAGAGAAACATCTCTTCCGTTTTCAACATCTCGCACTCGCAGGTGTCATTCTAGTTTCAGAGAACGATTTAGGCCTATGAGTTGTTCATTTAACCCATTTTCTTTTTCTTTCAGTAATTCCTCACTCATAAATGTGAACCAATTAAGTTTCATACTTAATTGTAATTGTAACACTTAAGTGTTATGTAATATGACCTTCAAGTTAGCTAAGCTCTTTTAGATTTCTATATTTAATGAGGTTTTGCAATATCTCGCTCCTTGAATAGCTATGATCATATTTTAAAAGGAAAGATCTTGCTTTCCCCTTTTCACCCAAAAAAGATCTGTTTGTGAGACATGAAATCTCTTGAGACACATGGTGAATCCAATCATTTTGCTCTTTTGTACAATTTACTAAATCATGTGACATGAAGCTCTCTGGCCTGTGATACCAAAAATTCCCATTACGGTCACTAAAAATACCCATGAGTTTCTGAATTGTAACGTTGACTTCCTCTCGTGTGTTTTATTTTGTGAAATGTCAGACTATTAGATTGTCATTTTGTAAATCTTCGCATCCCTTCACGTGTAGATTTGTTTTATCCATTTAATTGTAACGATCTACGTGTTTATTTCCCATAAGTCTGGTCAGTTCAACGAAGACATGATCCCTACGGTCGGCTTCAACATGAGGAAAGTCACCAAAGGCAACGTAACCATAAAGGTTAGTCTCCTCTGTGCCAATTATCAAGGGTGGTTTTGTTGAATCCAGTTTTACACACTTTCATACACATCATATTCAATTATATAGTCACATCACGTTACATCACCAATGCCTGCAATCATGCCCAACCCTGTAGCAAAAATGTGTTGTTCTCATGTAGATTTGGGATATAGGCGGGCAGCCGCGGTTCAGGAGCATGTGGGAACGATACTGTCGGGGCGTCAACGCCATAGTGTGAGTAAAATTTGCTGTCTGTTCCCTCAGACACTTTTAATATGTTTATACTACCCTCTGCGATACTTGGTTCTGATTGGTCAGTGGCATTGAGCAGTTAGGTATGATGAGAGAGAACTTATAATTAGGCATATTATAATATTGTTGCTAATTATTCTTTGCTGGTCAGTCCATAGAAAATGGTTCCTAAATACTAATATTGTATTTATTTGATCAAAAATACAGTAAAAACAGTAATATTGTGAAATATTATTAGGAAATGTATTCTGTTTCATTTAGTTAGTTGGCTAATTTTGGTCACATTTACAGTCACGTGATCCTTCAGAAATCATTCTAATAGGCTGATTTGCTGCTCAAGAAACATTTCGTGTCTATTTATGTATTTATTTGTGAAGTAGCTGTGTAAGTGGGATAATGTAGTCAACTGGTCATTAATCACAAAATAAATTGGGACTGCTGTGCTTTGTCCTGATCACCCAGTCAAGATCTATTTAGCAATAATGACTGGCTAACTGTCTATAATCCCTTATATAAAGTGTTAGTGTTTACATTACTGTTATATTATCAAGGCTCATTAATGAACTGTTGGTGTTTTTAGGTACATGGTGGATGCTGCAGATAGTGAAAAGGTGGAAGCCTCCAGAAACGAGCTACACAACTTGTTAGACAAACCACAACTGCAAGGCATTCCTGTAAGAGAATTATAGTAGAATTTGATTAATTTTTCTAATAATAATTGTATTATTGTAACGGATCATTTCCCCTGTGGTGTTAATGGAAGACTGTCTGTGTTATTAATACTTCCTGCTGGATTTACCAAAACGGCAGGAACTCAAGCCTATCCATCGCACCACACCTTGTCCAGATTTTTCCATTGCTGCTGTGTTGTATTTAAAGAGCATGACTAAGCATCTGTCAGCTCCTGTGGTCCGAGATGTCCTCACTGGAGGAAACAGTTCGCTCATTGATTATCTGTCTGTAGGGAGTGATGGGACGGCTACCGTTTGCTAAAGCCAACCATTTAAAAAGACAGCTTTAGCACGATCTGATGTATGAGCAACACCCAAATACATAAATCTTTAAGCACTGAAAGCAAAACTGCCAATGTGAAACATGGAGTTTAAATCTAAAGACAATTTAAGAGGTGCGTTGTGGGTGATTTATTCTTACTTTATCCTTCACAGGTACTTGTCCTTGGCAACAAAAGAGACATCCCTATTGCACTAGACGAGAAACAACTCATCGAAAAGATGTAAGCTGCATTATTTGATCTTTCTTCACGCTATTCCTTGACTAATACGTTTGGGGTAATGAGAGTGAGAGATTCATTTAGTGTTTCCTGGTTTATTGAGACCCATATATTACGCGACCGTTGTGTACTGGAAGTAAAAACTCATTCATTTTCTCCATAGGGAAATTGATTTTGAACAATAACATAAGCCTTTAAAGACAGACCTACTGTGAGTGATGAGGTTGTTGTTAATTGATGGTATTTGCTTTTACTGAAGACGTCAGCCCATTTACTGTCAGCGGAATTCCTGGTGGAAAAACTACATTACCCATGATGCTGTACAGGAAATTACACCAATCAGGAAGCTAAATAGACGGGTGACCAACTGTCCTGTTTTCCCAGGACATGTCCTGTTTTCATATAACAATATAACAATTTTCTATCCATACAGAGGAGGCATAACCTACTTCAAATGTATTGAAATTAATAAGGTATCTTTGAGTAAACTTTGAGTATCATTTGAGTTGGCCCATGTGTTTGCTGGGCCGAGTGTCCTGAATTTTGGTAATCAAAAATATGATCACCCTAAAATAGAGTGCCGAAGTTATGACATCACTTTGTAGGCCAAAATGTGGAAGTGAGTAGGCATTTTAGCACTCCCAGTTCCCTCGCTCTGAAGTCTATGGGTTTTTGCTAAATCGCCTGAAATAAGGTCTGTGGTGAACAAAGCCTCTAAATATTTTCACGTTTTTAACTGTGACATAAAACACGTTTTTTTTTTTTTTTTACTTTATTGTGTCTGCTTGTGTTTTTTTTTTTACTTTATATAGGCTTCAAAATGTATACATTTTGGATTAACTTGTAAAGATTATCTTGATAGACAAAACGTGTAAGGATCACAACACAACTATTTTTTTGCGATTTTCCAAGAGTCTATGGGGAAAATGACTCTTGCTCACTCTATTGCTCTTCAGCAATTTTCTGAACTCTGTTGGCACTCTATTGCTCTTCAGCTCTGCCCATTCCCATGAAGCACTGCAAATGACGCAATCTCTCTATGCTCAAAATACTGAAATGTTTGTATTTTTATGCATATTTTGCATGGTTTTGATGGGATTTCATGGGATTGTGGTTCTTTCCCTCACTAAAGCCATTATGTACACATTCTCGAACCCCTGTCCTATTGTCATATCCGATTTTCAAAAACTTTTTCGCTCCAAATCAATGTTTTTAATGTTGGGATTTACCTTGTAAAAGGGGGTGGGCACTGTTGCACAATCCTGTCATATGATCTCTGGATACTTTTTGACTGTAATGGAGTTTTTTTTTTTTTTTACATCAGTAACACTGCGTCGCCTTCCTCTTTTTAGACTCCTTTTTTTGTTATTGAGTGGTGGTTCTGGGATTTTGTGACATTTCCACAATATACCTTCACAAAAAGTTCCTGTGAGGCTACTCTCAAATGTTGTTTCCTTTTCTGCAGGAACCTGTCTGCGATTCAAGACCGAGAGATCTGCTGCTACTCCATTTCATGCAAAGAGAAAGACAATATAGGTGAGAGTTACTGCATTTTATACACCTGCAAATGTGAAACTGTGACAACTGGTCAAAAAATTATTTTTAGATTTTGTCCAAAGGTTCAATAAACTTCCATTAAAAAACCAAATTACTTGTAAAAATGCGGGTGAGAAAGGCACAAAGAACATTGTGCGTTCAGAACTGGAAAAAAAGAAAGGTCTTAATTCAACTATATTTACAATACTGAATCAAATGACTCACAAACCATCTTACTGTGACTCATTCAGACTCAGATGTTGAATGACCAAATAACCTTATACACTGCATGGTTGAAAGCATAGTGCGTAAGTGTATAGTGTGTCATTTGAGCTTTAGTTTAGGTTGGGAGAGGATGTGAAGTGCATCAGGAAATATTATATAATCGTCATAATTGTTCATTTCTTCCTCTTCCTGCAGATATCACATTGCAGTGGTTGATCCAGCATTCAAAATCTCGGAGAAGTTGAGATCAATCCTACCCATAACCCCAGCTCCTCATCAGAGCGACGCATCTGTCTATCCAGTAGCATTCATTCTCTATTACACAGACTGTCAGTAACACATCCTCACCCGTGGGCCTCTGTCTCCACTCAACTCTTGATGTGCTACCATTCGGCCTGTTTTGTTGGCTGAGTGGATTTTACTTTACTTTGACCTAATGTTCTTTTGACCATTGACAAAGCAATATAGCTTATATCTGCTTTGGAATTGGCCCCCTTTTTCCTGTGAAATATGTTTAGACAGCTGCTTGTATTATTTTGTATAATTTATTGCGCGAAAGAATTTTTACTCCCTCTAGTGAAGTCAAAGGGTGGTTCGAACGGACATTTTAGAAGCTAGTATTGTGCATTTAGAGCTTCAGTGCATTTTTAATGTACACTACCATTCAAAAGTTTGGGGTCAGTAAGAATTTTAAGGAATTAATCATTTTATTCAGCAAGGACACTTTAAATTGATCAAATCTACTGTATGTTGCGGAATATTTCGCTTTCAAATTAATGCTGTTCTTTTGAACTTTCTATTCATCAAAAAGTCCTGAAATAAAAATGTGTCACAGTTTCCTCAAAAATGTTAAGTAGCACAACTATTTTTAACATTCATAATAATACGAAATGTTTCTTGAACAGTAAATCTGCATATTAGAATGATTTCTGAAGGATCATGTGACATTGAAGACTGGAGTAATGATGCTGAAAATACAGCTTTGCATCACATGAATAAATTACATTTAAAAATACAGAAAAATAGAAGTCAGTTATTTAAAATTGTAATATTGTTTAATATTAATAATTTAATAATATAATTAATTAATATAAAAATTATATTTAATATAATAATATATTTTTTAATTTTTTTCTAAATCATAATCAAAATCATAAATGCAGCCTTGTTGAGCATAACCGACTTCTTTCAAAAACAAAAATCTTCCAGACCCCACATTTTTTAATGGTAGTGTACTTTTAGTTGATGTTTTTCCTTAAATCCATGTGCAGAGCAACTTATATTTGCCTTTCAGCAATTCAAGGAGTTCTTCCGGCTTATTATCACATAATTAATATTTATCAAGTTTTATAATAACTCGCCTCACGTTTCAGATTGTCTCAACGGCTCTGTCTAAATCTTTTCCTATTTGAGACTCATTACAATAACAAAACCCTGCTCATTAATATTCATGACCTACAGCTCATGGACAAGCTTCACACACAGTAGCCTTGAGCGTGAAACATCTCAATTCTTCTAATGGGATAAAGTGTATCGCTGATGGTCATCTCGCCATTTACATTAATTAGTGAGCATTAAGTTAAGTGCCTTCTGCAAATGCTCACATTTATGACTGCCCAGAATGGATATAGTGTTATATAACCACGAACTCCATTATTATCAACTTATTCATAATTACACATATTCATTTAATGGCCGTCTTCATTGTCTATGTCTACACATACATACATGTTAGGACTCCAATCATTACATAATTATCTGATTGCTTCAGTACTGGCTAACATAGTTTTGTTGTTGATCTTTTATTTGTTGTTTTATCAAGTCCCTAAAGGTTGCGAATTTATCCTGTCTTGTAAATATCAGTTTTATAGCAGCTAAAACAACACTGCAGTTGTCTTCTGCTATAAAATGTTATTATTTATGACTTAATAGTGACTCCCTGACTATTAGCTGCATGATTCAGTGGAGTAATTTTCCGCCAACACGTTGCTTGACGACTTTCTGCTGTAGCTTTCAGACTGTTCTTGCGTCTCTAATCTACCTCAGAGGTGTCAGGAGTTTTCACAGGATACAAATAGAAATAAGGTAATTGCAACCTTTTATCTCACAATTCAGACTTTTTTTCTGAGTTTATATCCTGCAATGCTGACTTATAAATAAATTATGAAATATAAACACGCAGTTGCAGGTTATAAAGTCTGAATTGCAAGATATAAACTGAAATGTGAGAGAAAAAGTTTCAATCAGCTTTTTTATGTTTTATTCTGTGGTAGAAATAGTGTTGTTTTATGAAGCAGGCCTTAAGATTTCTTCATATCTTGTGTTGACCCTCGGATTATATCTTTAAGATATTTGTTTGTTTTTTTTATAATTGATGAATCTGCCCAAAAAATTTAGGCTTTAACCAAGGACAAAGCTTTAGTTGTGCTGCCATAAAAATGCCTGATAGATGCATTGATTGCTGACGCTTTAACATTAAATACAAATATTGTTCATCCAAATACTAGTTGGTGAATACACATATTAATAAGCTGTAATGATTTTTTGGAGATTTTTCTTAGAGAAATAATTAAAAATAGGCAGGACTGAGTCAGTTATGATATTATAATTTAATTAGGGCTGTCAAACGATTAATCGTGATTAATCGCATCCAAAATAAAAGTTTGTGTTTACATAATATATGTGGGTGCACTGTGTATAATTATTATATATATAAATACACACACACGCTTGTATATATTTTTAGAAATATTTGTATATGCTGTATATAGATTTATATATAATTTATATTATATATAAATATAAATATTTTATATATAAATAACTTTTTTTTCTTAAATATACATGAATGTGTGTGGATTATATATATATATATATACAAAATAATTATACACAGTGCACCCACATATATTATGTAAACACAAACTTTTATTTTGGATGCGATTAATCGTTTGACAGCCCTGTTTGTTCAAGATTGAATGATGTTGAATCAGTTTATAAAGGGCTTTAATATATGCCACATGCTTTCCCCCATATTTTCTAATCATCTGTCTCACATGAGTGCCCAGAAATGAGACATTTTGTATTTAATGAATGGAGGTCAGGCTTTCACCGGTTACATTTCTCTCTTCATCTGTGCATTCATTCATTCAGACATGATGTGCTGTCGGTACTCACTCGAAGCAGCAGGTCTGTGGGCAATGCTTGTTTCCTCGTGTTATTATCTCTGTGCAGCACTGTATAGAATAGTGTCCTCTCTTCTTTGTGTGACTATCTGTATCCACACATAAAACCAGTGGATCTGTTGCTGACTTTGTATATAAGAAAATGCAAAACTTATTTGTTTTGCAGTGTGCTCTTATTTGTGTCTCCTGCATATTTTGTTTTGTTTTGTTTTGTGATAGCTCAATAAATTGTTTTTTTAGGGTGCCTGTAAGTGCATTTTGTCATGTTGTATTTGTCAAGAAGAAGTTAAGAATGATTGGTTGCCTCCCCTTTTCCCTTACATTTTTACAACAATTGTGATGTCATTAAAACTTGAATAACAATATGGCCATTCAGTAAATGCTAAACGAAAATATAGCGTTTGAATTTCTTTGTCTTCATGAAATGGAAGTTGTGATAGTCTCTTCTTCCCTATTGTAACAGCTGAGTGAAACTCAAGAAAAAAAAATGTAGGGCGGGACTTGACTTTGTCCATTGGGAATTGATTGGATGGTTGTGATTGCTATTGGCATGATGTCGTGTGAGTGTCAGGTCCGCCCCAGCACAAGTAAACAGGTCATCAGAGTTCGACATTTTGCTGCAAAAAGAGTTATTTTGATTAAAGATTATGAGGGCACATGAATAAAAGACTGCAATATTCCATAAATATTAAGAATCGCCCATTTTGATTTCATGGTGGCTTAAAAACGTACCATTCTTTGTCTAGAACTTCATGTATTTTTTCCTGTGATGCTGTTTAAACACTATAAGGAGCTCACACGCAGAGCACTGTTCCTGCTTCAAGTATAAAAACATATTACAACAAAATTAATTTTACAAATGTACACGCGTTTTAAATATCATAAGAATAAATATATAACAGACTTATTTATGTTAAGATTGAAAATAACGATTTGATCATTAGTATTAATATTATTATAAACTTGAACCGACTATATATATATATATATTTTTTTTTTAAATTGTAATTCTCTGGTCGTCAATGTGTTGTTGCAGTGCGTAAAGAGGCCGCATGGTGGCAACAGAGGGCCATGTAGAGTCTGCGTGAGGTCGTTTACCAACCAGGTGCGTGTCAGCTTTCAAATCCCTTTCTTTTATCTTAAAAGCATGGCAAAGTGAAGTATCTAATCATATATAACAAATTACTGTTAATTTATCGAAATATACATCAGGGAGATACTGTTGTGATCCTTATAGTATCTTTACAGCACCTTTTGTGTGTGTGTGTGTGTGTGTAAAGACTCCATAGAACATTACCCAGCCATTCTGGTAAATTCACTCATGAGAAACACTGAACATAGTAGATACAAACACTTTGAAAGGCTCTCTTAAGCTTTTTATTTGACTATTGCTGATCTGTTTTTACTGTAAACAGTGAATACAAGGTTATATGTTCCATCACACACAGTAAAGTCCACTGTTGACTGTTAAAGTCACCATGAAATCAAAATGGACAATTCTTGTTTTTTTTTTTTTTTTTTTTTTAATGAAATATTGCAGTGTTTGTTATAAATGATTTATCCACGCACAATAACTTAATCAAAATAACTTCCCCTTCCTCTTGCAGCGACATCTTTTCTCCGACAACATGTTTAATGACGCGAGGGCGGGACAACCTGTCACTCACATGCATCCACCAATAAAAAAAAAAACACAACCATCCAATCAAATCCCAATGGAAAAGATATACGTCACAATAGGGAAGAAAAGACTATCGCAACTCCCGACTTTAAAAATGAAGTCTTGCAGTGAAAATCATGTGTTCGGTAGTCCTTTAATTTGATTGGCCTTCTCTATCATTTTGACATTGAGCGCTGTGCTGAGGAATTTACAGCAGTCTTCTCTTCTCTTTTGTTGACGTACTGTATATCCATGTGAAACAGCTTCTCAAACGAGAAAAAATTTAGGCCGGGACTTGGTTGTGATGTGAGAGACAGGTTGCCCCGTCCCTTATTCATTTGCTGAATTCGAAACTCTTACTTTTACAATATCTTTCTATGACAATAATAGTAGGAGTAGAATACGGCTCCGAATTCACCAAGTGTACTGGGCATAAAAATAAGACTGAATGTTTTCATGTGTCACATTGACGTCTTGTAGCTCAAATCCAAACTACAGCTGGTCTTATTTAAAACGGCTCTCTGTATCATGCCAGACTTTAATGTAGCAATATAAAACAACAGGCTTTCACATGAGCCCTGCCAAATCAATTTCTGCTTTTCATTCAACACAATAAAATATTTAAAGGAACATTTGAATTTCGTTCATCAAGACTAATAAATCAAGAAGGTGTTTTGAGAGGTTGTTTTGGGTCCGGAGGCATTAGCGTGTTTCTTAAGTACCTGGCCTCAGTGCTGCGGTTTCCAGACACCAAACAAGATATTTCATCCATTCATTATGTCAAAACTTATGAAGGTCAAATACAGACACCTTACAAGAGGAAAAAACGATATAAATAATGTTCATTTTCTCACACAAACCGCTCGTTTCGTGTCTTAGGCCATCAATGTGTACTTACATTTACGAGTCATTAAATCATGTTTAATTTGGACTTCTCTGTGCATGTTCTTTGAGGTGGTGACCATAGACCTCCATTATATGACTGAAGACAAGAACGGTTTGACCTAAAAATATCAAAATTGAAAATACTGCAGAAACAAAGACACCTACATCTTGGATGCCCTTGAGGTAAGCTAAAACATATCAAAAGTTAATTTCTAAGTGAACTATCCCTTTAATTTTCTAAAGAACCTTTTTTGGAATAGAAATATGTGGATGTTAGAGGTTCTTCATAGAGTGAAGGTTGTATATAATATATTTTAAGAGCAAATCATGGCTTCCTTTACATTGATATGATAAAAGTTTTACGATTTTCTACTTCTGGGCTCTACAGTAGAAGATAGACAGGTGTAACTGACCTTACTCTTTTTTTCTACTCAGAAAAACAAGACTGTTTTTGTTCACAGCTGGAGTCTTACCAACCTCTGGAGAGCAACAAGAACATTAAAATACAACCTGCACTAATTAATCCCATTTAGCTGAGTATAATGTACAGCTGGCGGGATTTCTGTTGTGGTAATGTAGTAAAGCTGTGAATGGACCAAGGTGTTTGTTGATGAGGTGTGTGTGTGTGTGTTTGAGTGTGTTGTAGTTTAAGTGGGTAACATGGGTTCAGTCCTGTATGAGTTTATACAGGGTCATAGGTTTGGCATTTATTCAGAAACAGATGCACAGGAGTACACTTTCCCACAATGCAATTTACATAGCGTGATCTAATTTTTTTTTTATTTATTTTTTTTTTACTATTTTTATTCTACTATTCTTAATATTCTAATATTTTTTCTGTTTTCTTATATAGGCTATTCTAATATAATTTCTGTTTGTATTATAGTTTTAATATCCTTGTTTATTTTTGTTTTAATTTTTATTTATTTATTCTAGAATATTAGGCTTGATATTTTGTTTGATTTTCGTATTCTAGTTATATATATACATATTTTTTTATTCTAGTTTTACTTTCTTTTATATTTTTAATTGTAGTTTTGAATTAATCTGTGAATTAATAATTTAATGAATTATATTGAATTAATCTGTGATCTTCTGCCAAGCTGTTCCACATACCAAAAACACAGATCGGCTGCTTTAAAACCGTAGTTTTTTTCAGTCAGATCCTCTCAAATGCTAAAAAAAAAGAGAAACCATTTTTTTTTTTTTTGTAGAAAGTTTTTTACTCAAACACAAGTAACATACTCTTTAATCACACACACACACACACAGTTTATCAGCACTGGAGCAGAAGTGGAGGAAGACTGACAGCTCTCTGACAGGAAGCTGACGGTGATAGGAATAAATGGGAGAGGTGCTCTCACGCCCCGGGCTTGTCACCGTGCCTGTGGCCTGTGATAATAAGCCAGCGCTGCCCCACTAAGGGTAATAGATTATGCATTTCTCCTGGAAGGGGACCATGGAGAGAGTATGGCCTGTGCAATTAGGAGCATCAGTGCTGCAGGTCTTTTTAAAGTCTTATCTGTGGGTTTGGTAAAGTTTAAGTGCACAGAAAGCTACGATCATGGCCACGAAATAACCGTGGAAATCATGGAACAAATTCTTAATTTGTGGCCATGATAATTAAAGGGATAGTTCACCCAAAAATTCTGTCATACTCACCCTAATGTCATTCCAGTTCAAACCCGTAGAGTTTCATTTGTCTTCAGTTCACAATACATTTTTGGGTGAAATAGGTCTTCCATTCATATATTAGTTTCAAATGGGTGTCGTTTTGGGTTTCCGCTGCAGTTTATAATGGCATCACGTCAAAACTTTGTACACTTATTAAGTGTTATTTTATCTTTGCAAGTTGTACATGTTCCTCCTTCTCCCCAACTCTGAGAGAAAAATGATTTCACTTTAACCTCCAGACAACGTAATGAGCGAATGAATCGCACCTTTTTATTTCTCACTCTTCGGCGGAGCTGAAAGCTCTCACCTCTGCTGGCAGAACTTGAAGTGCTCAGAGTCCCTGCAAATTGTCTCTCATCCTCTCGTTTATCTGCTCGGGGAGAAAAGCCCCCATGTCTCTCGTCGCCTGTTAACACGGACATGATGTTCCTCTTCAGAGCACTCCAAATGGAGCTGTGATATGTTCTTATTCATCCGACAGGAGCTGAGAGAGAGAGAGAGAGAGAGAGAGTCCTGTGCTATTCTTTGACGCTTTGGAACTGGAGCATGTATTGACCTATAAGGCCTATGCTATTTATAATATAGCTTTTTATTTATTTATTTTTTATTTTATTTTTGCTTACTCAGAAAATAGATGTTGGCTAGACTTATTCAGTTTAGTTAATAGTTCAGCTAATAATGCAACACAATTCCTGAACATTCCCACTTAATTGTATTGCATGCACATTAACTGCACTGTTGTGGGAGAGTACACTCTTTCAAATATTTGTTTTTTGCCCATAAAACAAATATTTTTGGCTCCCCAAAAAACTTTCAGTGAACAGTTCTTAAAAGAATAATTTTATTCTGTGAAGAACATAATCTAAAGAACCTATTCTGGGCGGTAACCCGGATGACCGGCCATTATGGAGGCACTCGTCTCGGATGTAAACAACAGCATGGACTGCACTGTTAAATGTACTACTGGACACATTGTTACACTAAAGAAACACAGAAAAAACCCGAGGTAGGTGCGAAATCATATAGAGAATGACTTATCAAGCAGGAGAGAGCGCAATATTTTGACAAACTAAAGTTAATATGTGATATTAAAGGTCCGAACGAGCTAGCTTCTCTAGCCCGTACTGCAATTCTTCCTTCTATTTCTTATTCCGACATAGGCTAACTTACGTTCATATTGTCAGCCCAAAAAAAGCACATGAAATCCGTTTCAAGCATAATGTGGTTTGAAATACTATTTAAATACCAGGACAAATGCCTCAGTGTGAACGATCGGATTTCGGGTGGTATGTGACTCTCACGCCACATAAAATGTAAACGTCTGTGGTTGTTTGATTAGTACACCAAAACTCGACCATTTTTTAGCAGAAATAATCAGCCAAATTTGCGAGTCCGTTCAGTTCAATGGCATTGTTTATGTTCTGTGCCTCCAAAATGGCCGACTTCCGGATTCTTCTTGGCAAACCAAACTTAAATGGTGCATTCCCGCCATCTACTGGATTGGAGTGTGGATAACGTTATGGTAGTAATGACCT
The DNA here is from genome assembly GCF_988280905.1 of Pimephales promelas. Lineage (NCBI taxonomy): Eukaryota > Metazoa > Chordata > Actinopteri > Cypriniformes > Leuciscidae > Pimephales > Pimephales promelas. Next base: position 25,627,829 of record NC_142789.1, read on the forward strand.
AAATCCTGTTAATTAAATGAGTATCTTTTAAAAAATGAAATAATAATTCATATTTTAAATTGCTTTGGTCTATTCTCTAATAATGCTTTGATAGACAAAACTTCAATTTCCATTTCTCTTAATACTTGAAATAATTTAAATCTTTCTCTCTACACTTTAATAATACATGTTCTACTGTTTCCATATTTACTGACCTACATTTGTCACTATATCCAGTCTGGTGTTTCCCAATCCTAGCCATACTTTCATTTAGTAAACAATGGCCAGTACGCATTCTTGAAATTATAACATCCCTCCTCCTATTACCAAAATTTCTTCTTACTAAACCAACGGTTCCTTGAATTTTGTATAAATGCCGACCCATATTTCGACTTCCGGATTGATGACGTGCCGTGAAAACCCTCTATAAAGAACCTTTTGTGCACTGGAAAGGTTCCATGGATGTTAAAGGTGATTTCTGGTTCCACTGATGGCAATAAAGAACCTTTATTTTTTTAAGAGTGTGGACGATTAAGAGTTGATTAAGGGTCATTGATTAAATCATTCTAACTCCCTCATTTGAAAATAAATTCCTGCACTTACAGCAACCGGCCACAAGAGGCAGCAGGTCTCAGTTTGATACATGTTTAAAGTATTAATAAAAAAAAATAAAACAGGTTCAACAGATTTATCAAGCAATGTATTTGAGCACGTCTATCACTATTTTATATATATATATATATATATATATTGCATGATTTGAGCTAAAGAAGCAAAATTTGTGATGTAATTGTTGACATTTTAGTGTTTAATGACGTTACTGAAATGTAATCTTGACAAACAGTTTTACATTTTGGTCTTTTCCCATTTAAGCAGATAAGGTGTATTGCATGCCTAGAGAGTGACGATGGATCCAAGTCAAGATGGCTGCCAAGTGAACCGTTATTGTTTGACAGTGACGGTTTGACTCCTGTTAGACCAGATTGTGGTGAGTCACCTACCCTTAACACACCAAGCGTGAAACTGTGTCATTGGTGTAATTCCTTAGTTTGATCAGTTGATACTAATAATTGATAACTAATTAGTGTCTTAAACATATTCATAAAATGAAGGATGTTTCTTAAAATATCTCGACTGTGTGACAAAGTGTGATCAATAGTGGCAAGAGCTGTATATAAAAATGGCAATGCTATTTGTGTGTTCCTGGTTTGTTTGTGAATCTTTGCTTTATTTCTCAGACCATTCCATGAGTACAGAGTAAACTGTTTAACCTAGTGATATAAAGTAACTGGAATGACATGAAACCATTAGGATGGGCTTTTGCACTGTTGTTTTGCAATAAACTCTAAACGTCTTGTCTTAAGAACATTAAGGCAGTGACACTGTGTACTTTTTCCATGTAAATCACAAAGTAAAGAGGCTAGTTTTATGGGGAAATTACATAAGGAAGAAGTTAGCGGTGCACTGTGAAATCATACCAGTGGTTCAGCATCAAATCAAAGTGAACCTATTTATTGCTTTATGGATTATAAAATAGTTTTATATGGCCTCATAATATTTTAAAGTTGCCATGAAACCAAATTTGGCCCTTTTTATGCACACAATCTTGATATAAAATTAGTTTATTCATTTTGTTTGGACCTCATAATATTTTAAAGTTGATACAAGATCAGAACTGATCTTATTGATTTTTTATTGTTTTTGTTATTAGTCTTAATTAATATATATTTTTTAAAAGTAATCACAAAGTAGAGTGATAGTACGTCATAATACAATAGTAAAGCCGGTCAAAACTTCTGTTTCATGCTGGCTTTAAGAGCAAGTCGACTGTATACTTCCAACCGGTATTTTTCGCCCTCGGACAAAACTTCTTAGAGTTTTGCGTCCAATCTGAGATCAGGGAACACCTCATTAAATGCCCTAATTATACACTTATTTGTGTACAAATTGTTATTGCTTCTTCACAGAAGGAAGATAAATTGTTGCATTGTGACAATATAGCCTAGTTTTTGAATTGAAGGCTTGACAGGCATCAGTAAATAACTTGTTAGGTCTGGAGCAGGAGTTGATTTGGGACTCAATAGCATGTCAGTGTTCATCTTGCCGCTGAGAATGTCATTAAGAAACATCTGGCCTGGAGCAAAGGCAATGGGAAAACTCGCTTTCCAGCTGAATCCAGACTTACAGCATGGTGTGAATGTGAGAACCAACAGATGAATATATGCATTATGACTTGTTTGCACTTTTTTTAATCTCCTAACTTTTCTAAATAAGCTGAACATTTATCACATTTAATGTACATCTATGTGTAATCTAGATATTTGCTTAACCAGACGAAGTCTTCCCTTTGAAAGCTGACGGTGTACACCAAACAGTTAGTCTTTTTTTTGTTCCAAGTTTTGTAGGAAAGCTGCTGAGCCTTTCACATTCAACAATCCCATTTGGGCTTAGAATTGATCTATTTTTTTTATTTTCAAGGTCGTCTAGCGACCTGAAGCTGTTCGTTCTGTAGCGTGTGCGTTCAAGCCTTTCTATCGCTCCTGCTTCTCTCTTTATATCTGCCCAACACTTTTCATTAAAAGTCATAGGTTTAGCTCTGGGGGCACTGATCAAATGGGAAAAGGAAATACATTTTCATTCCTTCCAGATATTTCAAAAGTACCTTATATTTACATATAGATTGAGTATTTATCAGGAAAGCAGCAGTGAGAGCAGATTCTCTTGTAGTTCATTTTCTAAGGCCTTGTTGGATTCATGTATTTTTTATGGGCTGAAGATGTAGAGCACTTGTAATTATTTGAACAAGATGTCTACATTATTTGAAATCGTAACAAAGCATAAGGTTATGGGAGTTTGAGCTTTTACGTATGTCAACTCTTCAGTAAGTGAGTCATAAAGCAGAGGATGAACAGCATGTATGCATTTTCTTTTTGTCTGTTTAGTTCATAACAAAATTAGTTATACATTTAGCAGCAAAGCCAATAGCAGGACTATTATGGTTCAACTTCCCCATTTCCCCATTGTATACCCCCCCCCCCCCCCCATTCATTTCGACCTTCAGTCCTGCATAGCCCTCTTCTTTGTACCGTCAACTGACTGCATTGATCCATAAAGTCTCTCCTGCACCACCGTAACGAAGCTCTGTTCTCTCTAAACCAATGCTGGGTCGTTGGGAGCTGTTTTGAGAGACGATATTTGAGAATAAATGACCCCTATGTTTGCTGAGTTTTAGAAAATAAGGACAATAGAATATGTCTTTAGTCTTTGTTTTGGTGATTTATCAGGTCTTGGAAGCGTCCAAAGAATTTGAAAAAAGTCTTTCTAGTTTCTTTCTTGTTTTAAAAAAATATTTTTAGAATGAAATTATAATGCAATGATTAAAAGTACAACAAATAATAGGATAGATATGCATTTGTTTTACTTTTTATTTTTACCACCGTATGGGATTTTATTTTATAAAAAGGGGTTGGACAATGAAGCTATCAGAAAAACACCTGGTTTTAGAGCTCAATAATTTATTAGTATGGTGTAGGGCCTCCTTTTGCAGCCAAAACAGCATCAGTTCGTCTTGGGAATGATAGATACATGTCCTTCAGTGGCCCGAGGGATTTTGAGCCATTCCTCCTCCAGAACAGTGATGTGATAACCTAGAAATCTAGACGCACCCTAGCGGCAGCAAAAATTATTTCGCAGCCAGTGTGGTCTAGCAACTCTATAGACGTTTTAGCTGGAAAAAACAAACTCTGGTCAGGCCAATCACATCATTTATAGAGTCGGCGGGCGGGCTTAACATAATGACGTAATACATTTTCATAATGAATTTTTTGGGAACCAAACAAGAACGTTATAGGAGCGTTCCTTGTAGGTTATTTTTAGGTTCCATTTTTATAACGTAAGGAGAATGTTCCGGGAACGTTCCCTTAACCTTAAGGGAAAATTCAAGGAACGTTCTGGGAACCAAAAACTAACGTTCCCAAAACCTAAATTTGTTTGCTGGGATGTGAGATGTTCAACTTCACTTTTATGTTCAGCAAACCAAGTCGTGCTGTGTGTATTGGTGCATTATCATGCTGATGCACTACACCCCTTTCAGGGTACAATGTTTGAACCATTAGGTCCTCCAGAATGGGTTGGTAGTCCTTGACCATGACCTTTCCATTAAGCACAGTAGGCAATGCCATTTTATAGCAGCTCAAACTATCACTGATCCATCCCATGCTTCACTCTGGGCACACAACAGTCCTGGTGTTAACCCTCTTTGGGGCTTCTCCACATCGTAACTGGGAAATACAGTGAAGGTGGAATCATCAGGGAATACATGATTTGCACTGTTGGGACCTTTGAAACCAATATTTGGCATTGGCACAAGTGACCAAAGATTTGTCTGCAAAGCAGCTTGACCATTAATATTAGAGTCCATTAATAGGAGAGTCAAGGTGTACATTTAATTCTGATGTGAGTTGAGGGTTTTATGACTGGATCATTATTGCGGTGATTATGATGTTTGTAGCATGCTATATGTTTGGCAACAGTTCGCCAAGATACATCAGATATAGAACCATACTTTCCATAGTATATTTGTGTATGAGAACTCTAATTGAACTCATTTTGAAAATGTTCAACAAAATCCTATTTTTCTAATTAATAAATACTAGAAAACTCATTATCCGTAGTCAGGTATTTTCTGTATGACGTTCTCTAGACATTCTGAAATAATTATCAACACCGAAACACAAGTTGTTTGTTTAGCGCCTGTTAAACAATTAAATTTCGATCCAGCGCTCGTTCGTCTGTTGTTACAGTTGGCAAGCTTTCCCTCAAAAGTGCTGCGCTCTGTTGATCAAACATTACCCAGGACAGCTTTCTGCTTTTTCAGTAAATACCTCGCCTCTGCTTCGGTTCTGTTGCTTTTCTGCAGCCGTGTGGCATAAAAGCGCTTTTTGCAAACTGAAATAATGGTTAATTATGTGGATTGGTAACAGATGCAGCAGTCACCGCAACGTCCCTGGTTCTCGGGACCACAGTGAAGAAAGAAAATATACATTAGCCCTGCATTGCAGCCACCTGACTGCTGTTCAACATTCACCGTTCAACATGACACACTGTTTTGACAGAGGAGAATGAGAGGGAATGAATGAATGGATGAATACAGCCATATTCATCGTTATCAGAGTTAATAATGCATGATGCACTTCTTTTCCCCTGTGTTAACACTACTGGTTTCCATGTCAAATTCTGCGAGTGTTTAATGGACTGTTCATTAGTTTCAGCAGATTAATAATGGAGGTTTCCACCCAGCCAATTCTCTTTGACAGGAGTTGAGCCTTTTCCAAATTACACTTTTATGCCGTCATTTCTGTCAAAAAGCGCTGGATGAATGATAACCTTGTTGGCTATTATAATTATTAGCAAAGAATTTGACCATAAATGGAAAATCAAACTCATTTAAGAACTATTAAAAGGAAAGTGTAGCAATTACAGCTGCAGAAAGTGTTTTGTGTCTTAGTCCTTTAAATATTTCCCTGAAGCTTTCCATAAGACACAGCATACTGTAGATATCTATTAATTTGAGATTGTGATGATCGATTGATCCAAGGAAGTGCGGTTGTACTGTAGGCGTCCCAATATATTACTGGGTGTGCAAAGGCAATAAAAGTGGTAGGGTGACCATATTTTGATTACCAAAAACCAGGACACTCGGCCCGGCAAACAGATAGGCCTACTCAAATGATACTCGAAGTTTACTCAAAGATACCCTATTAATTTCAATACATTTAAAGTAGGTTATGCCTCCTCTGTGGATAGAAAATTGTTATATGAAAACAGGACAGTTGGTCACCCTAAAAAGTGGGATATGCGTTTGTGATTTGCATGTCCAACCCGATCTCACGGGAATTCGTAATTTTACGAGGTGGCTAATTCGTAACAATTCATACGACCTCACTCGTACGAATTAGTATGATTTTGCTAAATCGTACATATTTCACGAATTGGCCAATTCGTATGAATTCGTACGAATGACTTACCCCTTACCCCGCCCCTAAACCTAACCATCACATGGGTTTAGACAAAGTGAGGTCGTACGAATTAGTAAGAATTAGCCACTTTTTAATCAATAATATTCTGTTTTATGCTATAGTAGAATGGTTGTAATTCGTTTGCAGGAAAATCGTGGACGCAAATTCAACAAACTTTTCGTGACAATCTAACTGAATAGAAATGACTCGTCACTTTTGTGGAAAGAAATTCAAGGAATGCTCACAAAGGCATTGACAGAGATGCAAATGAAAATTCCTGCGTCAGGTTGCGCAAACTGAAAATAAAATTGTCGTGTTAGGCCAGACCAGACCTCCGCTAACCCTTGTGGGTGTCACTGTGGAATTTAACTCTGATAGCCACGTCCTCGGTGGTCTGATTGTCTCTCCTCGTCCTGGTCCTTAACTCTTAAGACCTCCCTTTTCCCCTCATTGTTCGTGTCCTGTCCCCACTCTTCACCCTCTCATGCCCCACGATGACCCCTCACTCCGGTCTCCACACTAACTGGCTCTTCACCAGTTGCATTCTTGGAGTGGCTGTCCATTCAGACCAGTCTCTCAGCCCTGATGGATTGCCTGTCGTAGTAACCTGGACAGGATAGAGTCTATTCTGGTTTTTCACACAGCATCCCCTCCTCTGGTTTTATCACAGTCAGAGTCATTGAGTTGTCATTTGTCAAAGTCTCGAGATCCCAATACATAGACCTTGGCCTTTTCTGGTTGGGTAGTTCTTCATATGACAATGTGCATATCTGAGTGAGGAAAACTTGTCCTTAGATGTCCTTTTTTATTTTATTTTTAGCTTAATGGCTATGTATTTTGACTATTAACTTGATAGCTGTCAGACTAATTGAGTATGACATACGGTTGATAAGTTGAAAACAATGTACATCTAGTTTACATCCAGAATGACATGCGTCTGAAAGTATGTAATTTGTGGATACAGTGCAAATAAATTCTGCAGTCAATCCGATCAAATGGCGCAAATCTGATCAAACAGTACAGTTCAGTGTTGATTTCATGTGACAATATTTGTATAACACCATGGAAACCTCACTTATACAGAGGATGTTGTGTGTTTGTATCATGTATCTTTTGTTTCGGTTGTTTGACATTTTGTATAATGCCAAGGATTAATGAACACTCTCTTCTCTCCGATGCTTTTGAACGGTGCTGGGAAGTTGCCCGAGGGAAAGCTCTTGTTCTTGTTGGTTAGAGACATTCCTTTCTATTTATTTTCTTCTTAAACATTGCTAATATTTTTTTCCTGATGTAATTATTCTCAACCACACTTCGAGTGGCAGCAAGGTGAGGGGAAAATAGTGTTTCTATTTTCCAAAGCATACTTTGTGAAGTGTTACATCCGGATCAAACAAGAAATAATTGCATCCGTTATTTGCAGTTGTCATGGAATGTGCTTTGTCTTTATATGAATAAATCCTGAAAGAGGAATGCAGTTTCCTTTATAGTCTTTGCCAAACATTTGGGAACGCCCTGCGTTCCGACCCAGTCGCTCTAGTGCTGAATCCGTTGTTATTCTCAGCTATTCAGATCAGCATTTGTACCTTTAATAATAGCCTTTAAAATTGGTTGCAGAAAAGGTGGTTCTTTTCCTTCATTACAATTAAGTTGTTGCCTTCATATCCACTTATGTAATCTTAATACCAGTATTTTAGAACCTTTAGTAGGAAAGCAAAAGAAAAAACTGTACATGCAGAATTAAAAAAAAAAAATTCAATAAACAAAATCAAAAAAAAAAAAAAAACAACACTTTTTGATGGTCTCGGTCTCGTCGTTTTTGTTTCCAAGACCAGACGAGACCATAACTGTGAAAATATCACTAATTTGCCAGCATAACTAATTTTTTTTTGTTAACATCCTTGCTTTTATTGTATGTAAAACATACTGATTCAAATCCAAGCAATAACGTGACTCATTGATCATTGCTAATTGTATTTTTGTGACCGCTGTTCATGTATTGTTAATAAAAGGCAGAGAAAAGTGAAGACTTGTTTTACATTCTGTACTAAATGATGGAAGTCACCCAGGAGTATTGAATAAAGATGGTTTATTTCAGCTTTGAGTGATAAATATCTCTGTTTTTATGGGAATCTGGATCTTTCAGATCAATCTGAGAAGATTTTTTGATCAATCTCTTTTGATCATGTTTCACATTTTATGTAGTGTGGGGCGCTGGTCTTGACTCGGTCTCACCCTCCCTCGGTCTTGGTCTTGTCTTGGTCTCGGGTTAGGTGGTCTTGACTACAACACTAATATATATATATATATATATATATATATTGTTTTTTTGGATCAGGATTTTGATAAGTTTCATGCAGATTATTTAGAGCACAGGATACTGACAATGTAAACGATCAATAAAAACGAACTACTTTATTTATAGAATGTTTTAAACCCTGCTCTTGTTCTGGCATGAAGATCATCAGGATCAGCTCCAGCAGTAAATGTTTATGGCCAGCGCTGTTGCCTTCTGTATTCTCTTTGGGATGGTGTGGCGGCCAGCTCTCTGTATTGGCTCTGGTCAATGGAAACCTCTGCCAAAACATACTCTATTACAACAGAGGAATTTTTAATAGACTTACCCAGCATTCATGAGAGTGTTTTTCAACAGCTCTCTATATTAGTATAAGACTAATATTGTGTGACAATGAAAAACTTGGTTGTTCCTGTTTCTTCTGTAGACCCATAGTGGTTTATTCCCAAAGTCCCGAATTAATTTGTGGCGACTGAGGCTGGTTTTATTCAGGGTTTAGTTTGAGATATCCACACAGGACGTCCCTTGGGGTTTCTCTCTCTTATTCTTTGCTCCACTTAAACCCCGATCCTCCACCAACTGTTGTTTGAAATCTGATTCATCTTCTTTACAATTTGTGTAATGCTGGTCTTTTTTAGCTTGGTACATTTTGGTCCCAAGGGTCACTACATGCAACATGACAACAATACAACATTTATGTATTTATTTAGATAAAAATCACAATATTGTAGACAATTTGAAATAGATTAAAGCTTGTAATATTGTTTTGTTGTAGTATGGGGTAGAATAGTCATATTACAAATAGCTCTAACTTTTATTTTCAGGGATTTTAAGGTGTCAAGCACCCTGTGCAACAAAATATATTAACTATATTTAAATGTATACAGTATTTACTAAAATATTTTAATTATATTATATTCATTTAAAAAAAAATATATTATTTTCTATAGTTATTTTTATTGTTAGCATTTTTACGAGTATTTTTTTACTCTTGTTTTCAGCATCCTTCATCCAATTTCTCTCTTCCTCTTCACCACTCACCTCATCAGTAACAGACACTGTACGTCCCAGAACCCTTTCCCCTGCTGTGTCTGTGAGTGTTGCCATAAACCTAAGCCGGCCATCATCCCTCTAATCCACTCAGAGGTCACATGACACTACAGCAGAATGCACAAAAGGACCAATATACCTCCCGTGTCCTCGTTGACAAAGACAATATGAAGACAGGGAAGCTGATCCAAAATCAGCACTCGTCCCGTGAGTCATTTCAACATATGGGGCCTGGGCCGGGCTCAGATATGCCTCCACAGGTGAAAACAGAGAACAGATGTGGATTGCTTGGCACGATGTCAGCGCCTGTTTGGACACACTCAATAGGGGTATTGTGCTGATATGAATACGATATCATTACCATACGGATTAAGTGGAACGGAACACTGCACTAAATGAAACCTGGCAACCGTACATGTGTGTGAGCCTTAATAATAGCTAATACACGTTGTTGATATATAATGTCTATCATCAGGTTTTCTGCTAGAGCGTGGTGTAGGGACAGTGTGGATTGTTAAAGGTTTTTAAAGAATCCAGGTTTCACTCAGTAGGAAGTAATTATGGGCTAAAAGTAGATTGATGTGATTAAATATCTTAACTCACGACTTGTTGATCGCTAGAGTCCTTGAGTTTGTAATTAGTTTATCACTGTGACCTGACTGGGTTATACAGTGGCTCTGTAAAGTATTTAGACACTTAAAACATCAAATACATACTACAGAGCATAGTTGATGGAGATTTGTGGGATGCACATCCAGGGCACGAAGCTCCCGTTCCACCACATCCTAAAGATGCTCTATTGGGTTGAGATCTGGTGACTGTGGGGGCCATTTTAGTACAGTGAACTCATTGTCATGTTCAAGAAACCAATTTGAAATGATTCAAGCTCTGTGACATGGTGCATTATCCTGCTGAAAGTAGCCATCAGAAGATGGGTACATGGTGGCCATAAAGGGATGGACATGGTCAGAAACAATGCTCAGGTTGGCCGTTGCATTTAAACGATGCCCAATTGCCACTAAGGGGACTAAAGTGTGCCAAGAACACATCCCCCACACCATTACACCACCACCACCAGCCTGCACAGTGGTAACAAGGCATGATGGATCCATGTACTCATTCTGTTTACGCCAAATTCTGACAAAGGGCACATGACAGTTTACATCATATGCTGGAGTTGATCATTGTGACCTCATTCTCTTTGACTATTTTAAAAGCTTTTCTCTTCTTTTTAAATCATCTCAGGTAAGCTGAATGCTGCACTCTCACCCGTCTGATGTACACAGTCCTCTTGCTATGTGCAGAATCAGAGCACATCCCTCTTTTTCCTCTAACTATCGCTAGTAGGAAGATAATCGCAGCTTCTTGCTATGAAAGTAAAGGAATGTCAACACCTTTCCTAGCAAAACTGCCAAAACATGAGGGTTCATCACCTTTTTATCGGTTATCAGTGCATGCTAAGTGCTAAGTTTCTATTTTTCCACTCAATGAGTTTCTGAGTGCGGTCCACAGTTGTGGGGGATCACAAAAGAAAATGGCAAAACTAATGTTATATGTTACGCCTAATGTAAAAGACAACATTTGTGGTGGTGGTGGTGGGGGGGGTTTGGGGTTGATTAGTCGATCAGAAAAATGATTCACTGCACCTAGTAAACTTTGAACACCTCAAATCCACCATAAAAAGGATTCATCAGGGTTTAGAAAAGTTGAGAATCCAGATAAAATTACAATGGCGGTCTTTAAAAAATGGTGTCATGGTGTTATGGTGGGCATGTCATTTACACTGACATGGAGAAAAGGAAATCTGATCAGCACTGTTGTGTAAAAGACTTACACTCAAACAACCTGTAAAGAGCATAACAGGGTTTCTCCATATTGTATATATTATTTTTTTAGTAATAATATATAAACCTCTCAAAATAGGTTTACAATAAGCTTAGAGGTAGTTAAGTGATGTTATATGTTATATCTTCTTCATAGGATTTTAACTTAATTGTTATCTGTGATTGCAGAACTCTGAACATGATGATTCATGTTTGAGTAATTTGTAGAAACTTTGTGCTTAACTTTGCATAAACACAATGCAAAATGTATTTACCCGCTGATATGAACTTCAATATCAGTTTAAATCTCATCTGGAGACATTTTCTTGATGCCATGAGTGTGGTATTTTGCATTTGTGAGCTAAGTGTCCAGTAAATGCGTTGTTTCCAAAACGGCAGACACCTGACTCTGTTCCCCCGCTGGCTTTGAGACAGACCTCATTAAGTCCTCTTGTGTCTGTCTGCGGGTCTGCTGTGCGCCGGTTGGCAGAATGCCCTGTCTCTACCAAGGTTAACTGTCACCACAGGCTTTGACATGTCTCCCTCTAGCAGGGCTAATGTCGCCCAGGGGAGTGGTAAATGTGTTTGCACCTTGCCCGCTGGGCAGACTGGCACAGCCGTGTTGCCCCTGCAGAATACTGGCATGGCACCTGTTTCTGCTGTGGGATAAGCATTATCCCTGCGTTTGATTCTTACAGCTATGGACACAGTGCTATATTATATCAAACGAGTCTTCATATATATCCCACCCAAGGAACATGATCGCGAATCGACCGATAGGGGGGGCCCGCTTCTGCAGCCTCGCACTGGGCCCCGCTCTACGCTTGGGATGGCCCTGAGTGAACTAATTGTCATGTTCAAGAAACTTGTTTGAAATGGTTTGAGCTTTGTGAAATGGTGCGTTATCCAACTGGAAGCAACCGGGTACACTGTGCTCACAAAGAGAGGGAGATAGTCAACGATATGCTTAAAACTGAGAAGTTTTTCCTTTTGAGTTTTTGGTGTTTCCAGACGACGCCATTGTCAAAGCGATCCCCATCCACACAGGTCCGTGAAAACGACTAAAAACCCTGTATTCTGCTGCCAGAGTAGGAGTAGTTATAGTTCACTTTTAAAAAACTTTTGCTGATAATTTACTCACCCCAATGTCATCCAAGATGTCCATGTCATTCTTTCTTCAGTCGAAAAGAAATTACGGTTTTTGATGAAAACGTTACAGGATTTTCTCCATTTAATGGACTTCAATGGGAACCAAACGGTTCAAGGCCCAAAAGACAGTTTCAGTGCAAACTGTTCAAAGGGCTTTAAACGATTCCAGATGATGAATAAGCAGTCCCTCCAGGATTTCACGATTTTTTTTTTGTGATTTTTGCGATCAAAATGACTGATTTTGTGGTGGTAATTTCCAAAAATTTGTGAAAAAATTTGCGACATTTATATATAATATTTACCATAATAGTTTTCAGTCCTTCCAGAAAAACGCGGAGTTTTTTTGTGATTGTTGCGGGCAAAAATTGATTGATTACGCGGCCCGTTTTCTTTTAAAATGCAATGGAATATGCGGGATATTTATGCAATGAAATTGCAGGAATTTGCAAAAATTGAGGGAACTTGCAAAAATTGCGGTTTGATGAAAAAGAGAAAGAGAAAAAATGATTCCCCCAACATCGTGTTCTCACTAGGCTAATGTAAGAGTCATTTCTTATTACTTCCTTTGATAAGCAAGCATAATACATCATAGAAAGTGCTGGGAATGTTTAATTTCTCATCTTGTTTTATTTCAGACTGTAACGAGTGTAAATAAGGTTTGGCCCCTTTAAGAGCTGCGCGCTCCCTGTTGAACTCTCTGCAGTGTTATATGTGCGCCTTGAACACCCCATGTGTGCGGGTAATTTCTGTTTGATGCTACACTTCTTTTATCTTATGTTGTTTATTAAGTAACGATGTGACGGTAGAATGTGTGACAGACAGTTATACGAGTTCGATTTGTGAGATGTCAATCGCCTCCGTGAGTCTGTCTGGCGTCGCGTAATTGCGTCACTTCATAACGTTCCCATGGAAACAGGGGGAAATGGCTGCTCTTGTGTGAAGCAAACGCAACATTTTTCAACTTTCTGCTAAGATACATGTGACTTTTTTGCAACGAAACTTTTTTTGCAGCGAGGATTATGAAATTATGCAAACCCCGCATATTTTGCACGGAAATCGGCAATTTATGCGGCGAAAGTGCGGCGTATTTGAAAAAATGCGGCCCCCGCATAAATATGCGGACTTTGGCTGATTTTGCATTGAATTCAGCGATCGCATAATCGCGTTTTTCTGGAGGGACTGAATAAGGGCCTTATTAAGCGAAACGATTTTAAAAAGAAAATCTTGATTCAACGAACGAAATGAACGAGTTGACTCGGGAAAAGATTTGTTCATTTTGATGCACGAGTTCGAACACGAGAGTCACGAATGCGCATTACAGAACAGAGCAAGGCAAGCATTTGAGCTTATAAAACTTAAACTCATCGTCTGAAATCGTTTCATCGTATGAAATCGTTTAAAGCCCTTTGAACAGTTTGCAGTTTTCAGTTTCACTGAAACTGTCTTTTGGAGCTTGAACCGGTTCCGGTTGGTTCCAAGTCCATTATATGGAGAAAAATCCTGGAATGTTTTCATCAAAAACCTTAATTTCTTTTCGACTGAAGAAAGAAAGACATGGACATCTTGGATGACATGGGAGTGAGTAAATTATCAGCAACATTTTTTTTAAAGTGAACTACTCCTTTAAGATGGCATTGAAATACCATTGACTGAACACATAATTCACATGTGCATGACATTATTGTCTTCAGAGATTTGCGTTTTTGTTGTTTAGAGCAGAAATCGAGGCTTATCACAGACTCATTCTATAGACCTTGGTTGTTACAAGTGGTTATTTGAGTTACATTTGCCTTTCTATCAGTTTGAACCAGTCTGGCCATTCTCCTCTGACAAGGCATTTTCTCCAACAGAACTGCCACTAACTGGGTATTTTCTCTTTTTCAGACCGTTCTTTGTAAACCCTTGAGATGATTGTACGTGAAAATCCCAGTAGATCAGCAGTTTCTGAAATACTCCAACAACCATGCCACATTTCAAAGTCACTTAAATCACTTTTCTTCCCCATTCTGATATTCAGTTTGAACTTGCTTTGTGGTTGTTAGAGTAATCTTGGTTGTTGCTTGGTTCAAGTCAAAAAGGGCCTGTATAAAAGTCTGTAAATTTGGCTCAAGTCCCTCTTTCAGTGTAAATCTGCAGGATTTCCATTATCTGTAACTGATTGTCTAAAAAAGTAAAGGTGCTGCATTATTTGAGATATCATTCATGTTCGTTGCACAAAGTTGAATACTTTTTAATAGGGATTTAAACAAATAAGTGTGTTTTGTACAAGAGCAATTTATAGTTATTTGCTGTCTTAATGACTAAAAAGCTGGATATTTAATCAGCAAAGAATTTTTCTTTGTTGAGAAATGTTTGGCATTCACAAACACCATTTGTATACTGACCGCTGGTCAGACATCTGATCAATAATGTGGACAGTCTTATACCGTATGGCGCTAAAACCAAATGACGTAGAACTGCAATTACAACACTGTTCCCAGTTCAGGATTTGCTCGATATAAACACAACGCTTTACACATTCGTGAGTTGGTGCTCTTCACCTTTTTGAACGCTGGTGTTGGAAGGCTGCTGGCTCTATTTTGGGAACCGTCCTGCTGTTACAAGATCAAGGTCCAGGAAAGATGTCATATCAGAGGCAGCTGTCGAGAACTTGTATCTCTATGTTAGTGTCTGTCGCTTATAGCTCCTTACCTCACAGATGCCGGGTTATGAAAATATCAGGTCTGTTTATGCCTGCCCATATGGCTGGAAGCGGGGGCTAAATCAAGCATTCGTGCCTTTTTGAGCACGTTGGAAACCTTATTTTTCATATGGCTGAAAGTCTGGTTTATTCGTTATAAGTAACTTTTAAAATCGCACTAAATATTTAAATTGACCCTTTCAAGACCACACAGACAACCCCTGTGAAATGTTTATTTGTTTTTCAGGATATGAAATCGTTCCTTAAAGCTGCAGTCCGGCGTTTTTCCTCTTTGTCGCCATCTCTGTTCGAAATCTGCAATTGCAGTCATTCGCTGAGTTATCAACTTTACGTGAGTTGTACTTCAACACCCTCGACACGGCGCGGATGAACGCAATGTTTGAGGAGAGTGGGCAGCTGTCAGTCATATTGGCATTCAGAATCACAGATGATTTTTTTTGGAAGAATTTTCACTGGAAAATGTCATCTGAACTAGTAAGAAACATCCACTTTTGTTCTGGTTCTGACATTGCAGTAAATCGCGCTGATTAAATCTAACAATCTAACAATAAGTTATCATATCACCCAAACTGTGCAAATTATACTTTGTTCTCAACTTGTTAATGTTAACAACATAAGCAAGCATTGCGTGACTACATGCAATGTCCTTCCGATATGTATCCTTGTTTTCGCATTGGCCAGTTCCAGTCTCTTTTTTTTTTCTTTAGCCACTTCAAAGTCCAAACTAAGTCTTTTGCTGGAGTTAAAAACATTATTACAAGCTTACCGTTTTGAATCGAGCTAAAGCAAGCAGATCGATTTGAACACTGGCTGGATGGTTATGTATTGTCTCAAATATATATTTTGTTTCATTTTTAACCCAAAAAAGCTACGGTCTGCAGCTTTAAAACTGTAGCAGTTTAAGGGTTTGATGACACTTGAAATGGTTGGTTCCATTAAAACGAACCCTGGTGCGATTGCTCTCTTAGTGCGGTTCATTTAAATATGTAAACGCTGCCATCAGAACCCTGGCCCGCACCAAAAAAGCAGACCGAGACTGCTTTAAAGATGGTTCTTGGTCCGCTTTTAAACGAACTCTGGTTCACTGACCAAGCAAACTGAACTACAATTGTGAACTCAATTGCAGATAGCACTAGATTTTAAAATCCCCAATAAATCAGTTAGAGAAGGTATAAATATACAGTAACAAATTATTTTGTCATGTCTGTGTGTGTACATGTTACTTTTTAATGGCCACATGCAACTTTGCATGTCTTCCATAAGCAGAGAGTGACAAAAATCCAGTAAATTGAATCATCGTGAATAAATCCAGTGCAGCAGAAGTCCTCTATACAGCATTGAGTTTTGGAGTTTGTCCTTCATCTGTAGTTTCTCTGTCTTATTTGCCTTTCATCGCTCTCAGGCAGATGCCAAGTCTCCCCAGCACTTAAAGCACAATGAGGAGAGAGGGAGGTGTTTCAATGGAGGAGCAGCCTTCTGTCTGTCTGCACTGTGATAATGGTGTTAGAACAGCAGTTAATCTCAACTGTCCTACGGTCTCTTTGAAGAGATGTGTCTCTCTAGTGTCTCATAAAGCTAAAGGTAAAAGGACATTGTGTAAACTCATAATTGCTCTACATTGCAATTGATTTTCATAGAGTTCTGTTGCTAAGCTAACAGTTCAATAATACATAGCAAATACAAATTGGATCTCAGAGATTGCTCTTGCACAGCTCAGAAGAATCAAAGCATCAACCCTGACTGGGATGTTTTGCTGCGATCACGCCATGTCGTAATTACCGTAATTTCAAGACGATGACATGTGATGTTCAGCGATCAGATGGTACAGCAATCACATGGTACAAGTAGGAGCTCTCAGAAAATTCCCAGTTTACAAGTCGTAATTACAGTAGTTGGAAGGTTTTTTATTATTATTTAAAACTTGTTTTTACCTTGTCAGTACCTAAAAAAAGTTAAAATAAATCTTCCAATTCAGAAAGACAAAGAATACTTAAATGTATAAAAATTAATAATATTATTTGAAAAAATAATATTAATAAAAATAATATTTTAACTGGAAAATTAGGCAAAAATACTTTTTTTTTTTTTGCAGTGTAACATCCATTTCAGAAGTGTTCAAATGTTGAGATGTACTGAGGTACAACTAGTCATTCTCAAGTCCCGGTTTTCTCAACTACTGACGTTTATGAACATTTCTCCTGTTATTTTAAAAACCCCAATGATTCACCAGGTGTTTCATGAAGACATTTGCAGTTACCCAGCACTGTATGTATACCACTGAGGCCTACAACCCCACAATTACATTTTATTAGCAATCCTAACAATACAGAGCGTCGTCACCTGCTGACTTTTCTCGTATCAGTTACAGAGACGGTGATATTTTATGAACTGTTTTGGCAGTATGGTGTCCGGCATGCTTTATATTCCCACTAAACCCTTCTGGCCTTTTCTGCGGTTAGCGCCAAACAGCCACACGCTCTCCCATCACTGCTAGCAGTAAATTACCCAGAGGTCAACCCCAGGCTCCTAGAGCTGCCTACACCCACATCGCATGCAGCCTCGCTTTCAGTTAAGGCCGTTACGGATGAGCGCGTCTGGATGAGGAAGACCATTGAGGCCGGTTTGAGAACCAGGCATCAGGGAAGCTCAAGCAACAATAGCCCCAGAGCTGTGGAGCTCTCAGCGGGGTTGTGTGAAACCAGAGCCGGGCAGAAGTGAGAGTAAGTGCCCCCTTGGGGGCCAAAGGGTGTATTTATAATGTTAAGTAGTGCAGTTGCTCGCCCTTTGCCGTTTGTATGGGACGTAGAATGTGTGGTGTGTCATTAGAAGGATCTCATGAACATGGGACTGGAGTTTATGTGTAGATTAATCAAAGTCTTTAGCACATGCTAAGATTTTTGCACAGGCCGTTCGTGATTCGTCGAACACAATATGTCGCTGCGACATTACACATCTCTTGGACTTTATTTAGCTCTTGTAAAACAGCTCACAATGAGCAGGTTAGTAAATCTAGTTAAGTACTTTCAGACTAAAGAGATTTTGCCGGGACTGTTAATGCTCACTGTTCTCAATCCTTTTGGAAAGGAGCCACTGGACGGATACAGACACACATTGATGGAAAGATTTATGCAGCTCTCTGTCGCTGTAAAGGCTTTCAAATGCTTTGATCTGCCTGTAAAGCATATGAAACACAGAGTATGATCATAACAAGAGTGAGTACACAGTAAAAAACCACTTGTTGAGTTTATTCCCATTGAAACATTAGCTTATTGACTTGTGCTGCTACTATGCATTGCGTTAATATATATTGCATGCATAACACACTCACCTCATGTCATTAAAACATGACTTTTTTTTTTAGCTTTTATTAATAAAGTTAAAATAAAAAACTTAAATTTAATTTTATGTATTTGTTTCTTTAATTATTACTACTACTTTTTAAACACTTTTTTTGATTGTGTCTCTCATTTTTAGCCTGAAAAACAAACAAACATATGTGAGGTTTCCTTCCACTCACAAAATTGTGTCTACATAAAATGATGTGGTGGGGGTGCATGTAGAAAAAAGTGTCCCAATCAACCCGAATTCACCCTACAAATTATACACTGTAAAAAATGCTGGGTTGTTTTAACCCAATTTTGGGTCAAATATAGACAAACTCAAACATTGGGTTAAAAATGTAACCAAATTGCTGCGTTTGTCCATATTTGACCCAAATTTGGGTTCAAATAACCCAGCATTTTCTCTTTACATATAGATAAGGAGATGTGTAATAAAGTACGGCAAATAATGAACTTCTTTGAAGTCCAGTCACCAAACATTAGCATATTCATTTCAATCTATAATACGTGTGTATGAGACTGATCAGATTCCTTTAAAAGCAAAGACGTGTCTATTTCCAACCTCAGACATCCCTGTTTTGAGTCACATGCTGGCTTGCATTGATTTACAGTGTAAAGATACTGATAGCGTATCAGGAACTTAGTTTGCAGTGTGCAGTGATACAGTTTAGCGTTCGTTTGTGAGTTACTCTTTGTTTGCCGTCTCATACTTAACTGCAGCTGCTTGTTCATAAATCAAACCCGGTAACATGATCGGCTTTAACTTATTGATGTTCATATCCTGACCCGGACTGACTCTAACTCTCTTTCTTTCTCTCTCTCATTGTACGTTGGCCTCAAACTCATGTTCTCAGCACGTCATATTCACGTTCACACATCTGAAAATCTCCAGGGGTTTGAAAGGCCACCCACATTATGTGTGTGCTAGTTCAAATGGTATTGCATATTTAGTATCCTATCGTTAATGCTCATACTTGGTGGTGAGTATTTGAACAACCCCCCAGGCCTGAAAAAATTAAACTTCAGATTGTAACTTGTCTCATGAACTTACATATTTTCTGTTTTTCTACTATTTTATTGTGTTGTGCTTTCAGACGTGTTTTATCAGACTATACTCTAAAAAAATGCTGGGTTGTTTTAAGCCAATTTTGGGTCAAATATGGACAAACTCAAATTGGGTTAAAAAAATGTTATTTAAAAATGTAACCCAATGGCTGGGTTTGTCCATATTTGACCCAAACTTGGGTTAAAACAACCCAGCAGCAGTGTATGCATGAGTGTGAATGTAAGAGTGTAAATAATACACCTTGTGTCTTCCCTCTGTTTACTCAGTGTGTATTACAGGGGGCCAAGTGTAGGAGAACTTTGGCCAATCGTGACTTACCTCAAGAGTTCAAGTTTCATAACTCGTGTACAACCGGCCTCCCTTTTCACAAGGATTCCACTTCCTGTCTTACTCTAACCCCACAAACCTACATCTGTGTAGTATTTGATATGACTTGACAATCTTTGAATGGATGTTTTTAAAGGACCATTTCCTTCAAGAGTGCTGCAATTTTCCTTTCATTAAGACTTGGGAAAAGAAAAAGTATCAGGTATCTAATTTTCTGAACAATTTGTGCCAGGCATGAGTCAACTGAGCTTGTAAAGAGATCTCATGATTGTGCTGACACACAAACACAGAAAAATGTGAGAGAGGTGGTAAATTTGAGCACTACTGTAAATATACTGTACTGTGTGACAGTACTGCTCACAAATAATATCATAGAGGTCTGGAAAGGTCGTATATAAATAAAATGCTCTATATTTTGTAGATTTGTCATAGATTTTATCCATAAATGTGACAGGTTCCTTCTAGCGTTTACTGTGTGTGTGCTCACAGATCTTGGCCGTGGGTTAGAGGTAAGTTGTTCCATGTGTCCCTCTAATCTATAGTAAAAAAGTCTTCTGTCATACTACCGACCTCCTGCAAAATCCTCCAGATTTCTGAGCATTTGTCTCCGCCTACTAAGAGGTCCTTTTTTGCTTATAGTTGGAGCAAAACTTACTGTTCTCGGATAAATATGCCATAAATATAGGCTATACTTTATACAATACAATACGCATGCAAAGTTTGCAGTAAGACTTTTTCAAACCGTAAGAACAGCAATATTGTAAAATATTATTACAATTTAAAATAACTTTTTTATTTTAATATAATTTAAAATGCAATTTATTCCTGTGATCGAAGCTGAATTTTCAGCATCATTACTCCAGTCTTCAGTTTCACCTGATCCTTCAGAAATCATTCTAATATGCTGATTTGCTCAAGAAACATTTCGTCTTGTTATAATCCAAGTGCTACTTCATATTTTTGTGGAAACTATGATACATTGTTTGATGAATAGAAAGTTGAAGATCTTTTGAAAAATGAATAATCTCTTTACTTTCACTTGAGAAATTTAATGCATCGTTGCTTAAAGTATTAATTTCTTCAACAAAAAATACAAATTTTACTCACCCTAAATGTTTGATTGGAAGTGTACAGTATGTACTAATATAATGATCTATTCAACATATCAACCTTTTTCTCATAGAATCCTCTGATATAATGAAAGTGAATGGAGAGCAATTGCAATTGTTTTTTCTCCTGCTTATTTGTGTCCTGAGAAATAATGGACCCATAATCTCACATTTCTCATCATGGACTCAAATTGTACTCCGATTCGTCAAAACAGTGTGCAATGAGATATCTCTTTATTGATATCAATATTGATTTTGCAGCAATATTTTGTAGCCAACACTTACGTAATTTAATTTAAGTCAATTTAAGACTTTTTTTTAGAAATATTCAAGAAAAAATTGATATTTAATAGTGAGTGAGAGCTATTAACATGCAACTTGTGAGACAAATTTGCTTACAACATAACATTTTATCCTGTTTCAACTCATGTGAAATCATGCACAAAGGAAGGGGTCTTGGTCTGTGCTGGTATTGCATGTCCGCCATGTATTCACAATTTTTGGAAATCAAAATCAATTTGTCAATTCAGGTACAGAAGGTCAATTGATTGGGCAAATATTGAAAGTTAATAGTCCAAAAGTGATTTATCGTTCACGTTTACCTCCACTGTCGGCGGTTCTGCGCTTTTGATTAAAGCATATGAGACTGTATTAAGTAAAAACGTATTGTGATCGTCAATCCATTTTGCTTGTAAATAAACAATACAAATTCTCAACCGTTAGCCGAGGTGGTTCATTGACACGTTCATGGCTGATTTGGAAAGCTGAAATGTTCCAGGAACACTGTTCCCTGAGAAACGCCTGACGCTGTGGGACATCCTTAGACAGGGGAGAGAATGAGAGAGACAGAAGAGAGAATTGTTATTGGGTTGGCAGGAGCAGCTGCATCCCGAAGGTGCCGTGAAATGATCTGGTTACCTCACCGTGGCTTTCTCACAAAGGGACTTATGTCATAGTAAAATAGTGTAGCGAGGCGTTTAAGTCTTTACAGCTTGTTGGAGAGGTAAGGCCATTATCAGTTTTTTTGGGTGGTG
This sequence comes from Pimephales promelas, assembly GCF_988280905.1. Lineage (NCBI taxonomy): Eukaryota > Metazoa > Chordata > Actinopteri > Cypriniformes > Leuciscidae > Pimephales > Pimephales promelas. Next base: position 25,649,718 of record NC_142789.1, read on the forward strand.
TTGCCACACACAATTCACACAGGTCATCCATCACTGTCAGCTACCTCTCTGGGGTCATGTGCTGGAAAAGGTGTATGAAAGATGTTTGGTATAAAGATCACTCATGAAATCATTTTAGGAGGTCACAAAGAGATGTAGAGGGGTCAGACATCTGTGTAATCTGTTGAATCTCTGGCATTGTATTGTTGTTTACTAAAAGCTGGACTAAAACATTGCGATTGAGTCCTTATTTAGGTAGGTTGCTTTTGCAGGTAATGAATCCCAATCTCACAGCAATTCATTTTTGCCAAATCGTACATATTTTACGAGTTGCCCAATTCGTATGGATGACCTACCGCGAAACTCATCACCGGAGTTTAGACAAATCATACTCACTCGTACAAATTGGCCGTGAGATAAAGTTGGTATTGCAGCCTTTCTAAAATCTTACACTTTTACACTTTATTTCGATAGTCACTTTAGTTGTTCTACCAATTATTAGTAAAGTGTATTAAATTTGTACGTACTAACCTAAACTTTTCCAGAGTGGTCTGAACTGGGCTACTGGTTATGTCTGACACGCCCAACTTTACATGTGGGTTCCAGATGCGCCGGTCCAGGGCTGGTGTGTCCCGGCACGTGTGTGTACTCAAGGGTGGATGCGTCAAAAAACTATATAAAAACACCATTCCTTGTGTCTCATTTCTCCTCAGTGTATAGCTGGTATATACCGAGATCCTCAACAACAATGACCCCTTATTAAAGGCTCTGAGCATTCCTTTGCGCTGACCGAGTTTTGATGAAAACACTTTGTGTACAAACTTAGACTGCAGGATAGTTTCCTTCCAAGTATTCGAGAATCTTCATCTGTCAGTAATTTTTCTCTCTCTCTGATTCTTTCTTTACTTCTGCCAAATGAAGCAACATCATCTTCTGAATTAAGACTTGTGGTTGGTGCCAGATACCTCACGTCACTGTTTTCCATGTCCGCTTGTCTTGCTTGGTTTCGAGTAGTGCCTTGTACGAGCAGACTGGCTGTGGTTGTGTTTGTGGTCATGTTGTAAGTACCTCTGAGGAGCAGCTTTGGGGCAGTTCTTAAGCCTGTGCATCAGAGATGGAAGTATATGTACTTACAGCATTGTTGGACATCATAGGCACGTTTCCAACCCAAATGTAATTCTGAAACGTTGGTAGCAAAGTTACGCTGTCTGAAAGCAGCATCGTTTGTATAATTTAAGGACAATGCAATCCCAAAATGCATTGCAACATGCTGTTCAGAATGGGAAATGGTGGATATAATATTGGTGTTTATACATTTTAATGCATTATTCACCCAAAAAATAATAATTTCTGTCATGCAGCATGCTAACATCAGTCTCTCTTTTTGTGCAACACTATTTGTGTGGTACATTTTTGTGAACCAAAGTTGCTGCCAATGTACATGATTTAAATTTAGTCAATTTAGTCCCCTGTAGACTGAGAACACAGTTTCAATGACATAAGCGTGGATTATTGTGAAAAAGCTGGTACAGGCATGATGAAGATGCGTCTTCAGGATAAAGATTTAAAGAAAGTGAAAAGACGAGATATTGTATGTCTTATACATTTTAGAAACGTCGTCAGTCACTTTGGGCAACCAGACAACTAACCTCTCAAACTCTCCTCATCACACTGGGCCAAGTGTTTTGATCTCATTACCCTAGATGCTCATTCTGCTGAAAAGTCGGATGCCTCTTACAACATGAATGCACGACTCTCAAGAACACACCTCTGATCTCTTACGCAGCCCTCAGAGAATCTTTCTTCTCCAGCTCTGTCCTGCTATCAAAAAGAGAAGTAAAATAAAGAAAAAACCCAAACGAACTACAGAGAGGAGATCTATAGATGCTGGAGCCTTTCATCACAGTCCCATGCAAGCATGTGAAGAAATCCGAGGTTGTTGTTTTCTGTCTTGCTGGGAGTTGGTTTCAGGGTTTGGCTGCTGGCGGCTCTGGAAGCAGTGGGAACCTGACTATACTGTGATGCCGGTGGGATTCTCACACTCGAGCCCCTGTTTGTGTAGACGGTGATCTAGAAGGAATCAATGGGTTTGGATGAGATGAGCTTCTGAAGGGTTTGCTGCAGGTGATGAGATCTGGATATCAATGGATATGAGGCAAGCTTTCTGTGTATAAAGACAGACCTGAGCTTGGGGACAGAAACAATGTTAGTCTATAGGTTTTAAAGGTTAAAGATTCTAAGATCTAATTGAGTTCTAAAGATTCTTAATGGTGAATATTCTAAAGTTTATGAATGCTATAGATTATACATGCTGGATCACATTACTGTGGAAGGAAATTAAATTGGGGAATTTTAGATGAACAATTTCAACAGGTTGACTGGTTTTTCATGGGTCAATTGATTCACTTCACCAGACCCACCTGTCTCATCACACGGTCAACCCATCCCCTTGACCCCCAAACAAATACGTCCAACAAGAGAACAGGAGACGGAGAACGATAGCTACAAAAGAGGAAGAAATAGGAGGAGAGAGTGAAGGGGGGTGTGAGGGTGGAAAAGAGGGTGTCTTTGTACAAAAGTTGACAATATCCATCGTTTTCCATGATAAAAATCAACCAAATCGAGCTCTCGTTACAGGAAGTACAACCCAAGTGGAGAGTAGAGTTACTGAACAAGAAATTCTGATAGGATCATGAAGGCAATACGTTTGATAACTCACCGATATGAACTTTTTATAAATGAATTGTGAAACACTTTAGTTTAGGATCCAATTCTCAGTTGCTTATTATAGCATGCAAATTATTATATTGTTTGTTTATTATAAAGCACCTATTAATGCCTTATTCTGCATGACCATATTTTACATGCCTAATCTAATACCTAAACTTAACAACTACCTAACTATTAATAAGCAGTAATTAGAAATTGATTGAGTCAAAAGATGTAGTTAATAGTGAGAATTGGACCCTAATCTGAAATGTGACCAAATTTTGAATTAGCTTTTATTTTATTTTTATTTTGGTTTCGGTTATTTTGTTGTGTGGTTTTGTAATTTTTACTAGATATAAAAATGAATATTTCTAACTATAACTTTTATTTCAGGTTTAGTTACAGTATTACCAGTACTAAAATAACTTAAACTTTAAATTATGCCATATCAAAATATTTTTTAATCTAGTAAAATTTACAAAAGCACATAACAAAATTACCTGAAATTATGAATTTTGAAATTATGTGGTCTTGGAATTCAGCTAAATATTTGTGTATCACTTTAACTTGTATTTCAGTTTTAGTTATAAGTACTTCAACTTAAAAAATAGAGTTACAACTAACTAAAATAAGTTTAAATGAATAACTACGACTGAAACCATTAAAGCCATATAAAACGTTTTAATCTAGTAAAAATGACAAAAGTTAAACTAAAAACTTAAACTAAAATTAGAAAAACTAATTCATCATGCTAGAAAGAGAACTTTTATTCTTTGTGTTTTGTGTAGAGGTCTCATGACCTTGACAGTGCATCTGTATAAAGCTGAGATTCTGATGGATAAAACGCGTCTCCTTTCATCTGTAGGTCCTCGAGAGTGGAAGCTTGCTATACATCTGAAGAAAGAAAGAAACCGGAAGATAGTGAGGATAGAGAAAGGGTGAAAGGTTGGTGATGGATCTATGCCGTTCTGTGTCAGCGGTTTAGGTCTCGACCAAAACCTGTTCCCTGTCAACCTGCATAAGGAGTTAGCGTAAGATGCATGAAAGGCCAAGAGAGATCAGGAGACAGGAAATAATCGAGGGAAAAGGGGCACAACACTTTCGAAGCTGGTTCGGTTAACCTGCCAGAAAAAGGCCCGACTTTGAATGCTGACAAAGCAAACCTCGTTTGCAATGATGTGGTTTAGCTTAGAGAGCTGGCGTCTGTCATTGAGAAGTTGTCCTGATGCTTGACAATTCCCAGTGCGCTGCACTATTGACTGATTTCCCAAATTCACAGAGTCAACATTGACAGAATCAAGATTGCTGTGGGATATACAGGCCGCAGGAATGAGAAATATACATGCATAATCAAGCAAATGAACCTTTAGGCGCAAGTAAACAAACCCTGGTTGTAGTCACTGTACAGGAGAGTTTAGTTGAGGAAGGTTAAACAAACATAGGTTTGCGTCTACTCTACAACATCTGCTCAATGATTCAGCCAAACAGCCAAATTTTCACTGATATTGCTCACAAAGCAAAGCAACCAAGCACAAATTCGTTTAACTCATAAAGGGGAATTTGCTGAAACAGTAGGTTGAGTAATTAGAAGTCTATTGAATTGCATTTGTGGTTGAACCCATTTGGCCCGAGTCAGCTTTATCTGAAGTCATTTGTTGTTGAAGTTTCACTAATGGTCTTTAGTTACAGTCAAAAAAATTGTGTGTGTGTGGGAGGGGGTGTTTGACAAGACAGTTTAAACATATGTAATGGGTTAAAGCGTAGAAAGACGACTTTCAATTGGAGGCATGTAACCTGAATCAGTCTTCTGAGAACTTTCGCCATGCTTGTGTGGTTTTTGTAGAAGCAGAGGACAATATAAGTCCCAGCTATAGCTATGAAGTGAAAGTTTGTGTTGGCCGACAGTTGAGTATATTCATTCCCTCAGTTCCCTTACAAAGTGCACGTACGATACACACCAGTGCGTGCTAACAACGACTTTTATACATTACACGGCTAATAAACAATTATTTGTTGTTATAGTCTTGTCATTTCAAATTGATAGTGTGATACGTTATATCCGTGTGACTCTGCAACAGTAAATGAACTTGGATTTTGTCAAAGATTTCTTCATTTAATTTTTATTTAATTGTGTTATTGAAAGAAAATGAATTGACATCCGTTATATTATTCTATTCCAATGTGATTTGACTTATTTGTAATGAATTATATTCACAGAATTGTACTTGCATGATCACATTTGAAAACTCTTGTGCACGCCTGCCCCATTGAAATCAATTTGCGGTATTTTCTCCTATTTTTTTCATCTTTTTTTTTTATTGGCCCGCCACTACCCCCCCTCTTCGGAGGACAACTTTATTTTTCATAAAGCAAAAAATACACAATATTTTACAATACAAATAGTACATTTATATACAGTGTGTAACCATTTAACCAGTTTTGTTGAGACCCTAGGTACATAAGTGGAGGGGGGATTATAGCGCCACGACACAAGGTGACAGAAAAACAACAAGTAGATGGGGACGGTGACGATAACACCAAAAAGTTGAGCAAATTCTTGTTCTATGTTCTATGTATGTATGAATTGATAACTGCAGGGGGAAAAGAAAAAATAATAAATGATAAGAAAGAAAAAAATAAAGAAAAGAAAAATATATATACACTTGATCTTACGTAACAGGAGGGGGCAGGTATGTATGTACACAGCGTATGCTTATGTTTGTGAGGTATTAAGAAATGTATTCTCTGATGCGGTGTAAACTCTAGGCGCCCTAAAAATCCGAGGCTGGACACAGCTATATTTCACCATTTATACGTTTTATAAACCCACAACTTAATGCTCTCTCGTCTCCCAATTAAGACAAAATGTTCCCACCCTTACCTGAGCCATTGAATATGAAGTAATATCCTATTATGTCAGGGACGAGAGCACGGCGGCACGACCATAGACTGCAGGGCGGCTACAAGAGGGCACACTTCGTATAGTTTGCAAATGTATGTGTGTGTGTGTTGGGGAGCCCATAATTTATGATGTACGCTACAGCATGGCGCCCCATCTTTCTCCAAAGCTGGCCTCCTCTCAAGTTTGGCTGTTTTATATGCTGTGGAGGGGGGCACGGGGCCAGGCGCTCTTCACCGTGGGAAAGAGGAGTCGTCGTCAGGCCGCGGTGGGGTTTTTAACGGGGCATTGTTGAGGAGAGCATGAGGTGGCGAGCACTGGGGCCTGGGAGGCCCTTTCTCAGTTGATTTGGTCATTAAAGTGGGCCCAGTTCAAGCCTGGCTTGGTTATAGTATCTCTCGACCTTGTTCTCAAATATTACACGTATACTTGTAGTGTGGTGACCTGGTGTCACCTTGGTAGTAGACATCAGATGAGTCAGGGAAGCCGCAGACTTCAGATAAAGACTATATTGGAACAAGTTCAGTTCCTCTACGGCGCTAATATCTGTGTTTTTAAGGATTAAGTGACACGCCATCAATTTCTTTCCACTGACGTTCATTTATCTGCATGCGAATGTGGAAGAAAGGAAATGCAGGCTCATGTGAATTTCACTGCAAGATTGGTAAGACCAGCGCACCACCCTATGCTGGTTTTAGCCAAGCGGAAACCTTGTGGCTCTCTTGAATCCAACACGGAAGGGACTTAAACTGCAGTTTCTTGACTGGCCACTAGAGACAGGCTGCAAAAGAGTCAATCGTATTGTAATATACCCAACTTTACAGCAGAGAAAAACATGTTTACTGCCTGGTACAAAAGTGGTTTTGGCCTATATAGCTAATTTTGCCCTTCATGACAACTGTGAGGGGGGTGAATTTTTTATAACTCATCAAGCTTGTTTTTTTTTTTGCAAGTGCAGCATTAGCATTGATGGAAAACAATACTGTAGCTGGCCTGGTCAGTCTCTATGAGAACAGAACTAAAGACATATATTATTTCATTCTTTTAATGTCAACTGGGTTTAAGCTCACACAAAAAGGAACAATTAGCATGATAGCTTGAACATGATAAATGTGACCCCACAAGTTCATTGCTATGGAAACCATCAATAATTACAGCTGTCCAGGGAGAAATGAAGCCTTAATTAAGCGGATGATTGAAAACGAGAGGCCATCTCTCCATTCCATTACAAAGCTCTTCTCCTCGAGTTAACCAAATATTATGCTAGCAATCATGTGAGTTCTGTGATTTTTCAATGGTGGGGGAGAGAAGGATTATGTATCCTATGACAAACATTTGGGTGAATGCTACTGAAAAACTCTTCAGTCAGAAGAGGATCATTTGAAACCGCAGTTTTCCTATATAATGGTTTGGTTTGGCCAGTATAGACAGCTTTTACACAATTAATTGTTCCCATATTTCACCGGTTCATTCTCAGATACTTTAGCTGTCATCCCGTGCTTGTATGAAACGCTTCTTTTTAACATTATCTTTTAGCATGACGGTTTGACTCTGTGAGATTAGCAGAGTCACTGTTACACTAAATAAGTTCTCAAAGCGTTTGGGAGTGGATCTGTTAAGACTTCCATGAAATTCCCTCAACAATGATGGATGCATATTTTCCAGACTCGCCTTTCCATTGTTGCATGTTTTTTCCCTTAGTTGTCACTGTAACTTTTTTTAAGAGTTTGCATGCTAGTTTTCCAGTGTCTGGCTAAAAAAAGTGTGTGTAGAAAAAGGATAATCTAGTATTTGCATACACTCTTAGAAGGAAAGGTTCTATATAGAACCTTAAATGGTTCTATCAGCACTACATATTTGGAACGACTAAAAGGTTCTATACAGAACCCTTTTTAAGGTTTCAATAATAAGAACCCTTTAGGGTTCTTTGTAACCAGGAAAAAGGTTCTATGGAACCTTTTGGGTTCATTCATTATCATTTGTTTTGTCCTTTTCGTATTTCATATTATTGACAAACATCAAGATGCATTTATTTATGCATGTGAATGATCACACAATTCAAGATATGGGGGTTAGAAAATGTCTATATTTATATAATTTTATGTAGTTAATCAATATCACATGAAGAGTGCCATTTCAGTTTTTCTCCTCCAAAAATCAGCATGATAAAAATGTGACATTAAGTTACTACAAATGTTTAATAAACAATAATTTAATTACAACTATAAAATGTTGCAGAATAATGTAATATATTAATGAAAAATAGCCTATAAAGAACCTTTGTGCCAAAAGGGTTCTTTCTTGTCATTATAGAACCTTTTAAGCATAAAACGTTCCTTGGCGTTGAGTAAAGAACCCATGCTTCATATATACAGTAGAACCCCAACAAACCTTTTTTTTTCTAAGAGTGTACTTGCATTAACATGTTAGCATCTAGCTAAAATTATTACCTTAAAATTAAGTTCCATCCGTCCTGTCAATCTATTGTTTGTTTTATCATTTCATCTGTCGTTTATTCATCTGTTTTTCTATCTTTATTCTATCTTTCCATCTCCTTGTTACATGTCAGCTCTGAGTGAAAGACACAATTGTGTCATGATTAAAGTGGATAACATGCAGACAGCAGTAAGTTATGACTGAACACATTCTGGATTTACATGTCTCCTGGTGTCTGTAAAGTGAAATATGCATGTTAGCTGTTTCCCTGTGGACTTTTGAGAATTGCTCAAGCACAGGAACACACATACACACACGCAGAGGTGCGGACAGATGCAGGAACAGTTGCAGTCTCGGGATCATCAAGTGTAAGCTTACAGCTGTGTTTGATGTGTGGCCCTAGAAAGACACACACACACACACACACCTGCTTACATGCCAATGACAGTGTCTTATGAGAGACCATCTCCTTCCTGTGCTGTTGTGTGTATACTGTGTGTGTTTATGGAGTGATTTAGAAAGAGGCCAAATTTCACACTATGGTAGCAGGTGTTCTTTGGTTGTTCAAGCCAGAGTACACACATTTCATCCTTCCACAAGGCATAATTACAACCATAACATCTAACACCATTTCCAGTTATATTATTGGAACAGACTGTATATATTAAATATAGTTTGGGGTCTGTTGGGGTTTGTATTTGAAAGAAGTTTCATGCTCTCCAAGGCTGCATTTATTCAACCAAAATACAGTAAAAGCAATAATTTGGTGAAATTACAATTTAAAATAGTTGTATTTTGTGTATGATTTAATTATGTCACATTAATTTATTCATGTGATGCAAAGCTGAATTTTCAGCATAATTACTCCAGTCTTCAGTGTCACATGATCACTCAGATATCATTCGAATATAGGGAATATTTTTTTTCTTATTATTAATGTTGAAAACACTTGTTGCTTTTTTGTGTGAAAAATATTCCCTGCTACAGTATACAAATAATTGTTTATAATAGAATGCACAATGAATCACAAGTAGAGCTCATTTTTATTTATTTATTTATTTTTTTATTTTTTTACAGATTTGCTACCATGTCAAAATTAGGTTATTTTATGTATTTCATATCATATTACGATTAAATATTTGAAAAGATAGTCTTAAATAAACACTTTAATTTAGGATTCATGTTTCCACCACATATTCATCATGTATATTTAATTGGCCATCGTCAATCCAGTCATAGTGTTTGATCCATCTTTGATATTCACTCACTAGCCATGAGATCTTGTGTAGTAAATGGTAATGAATGTGTCCATCATTATCGCATCAGTGCTGCATGTTATTCTCAGAGAGCTTATCGGAATTTCTTGCTAATTAACTCCAGCGGAGGGTTTGACCCTTCTCTGAAAGCGCTTGTATCCTCCATTAGGCAGCGTGAGTCATTGATCATAGTTGTGTTTGTATAATATATTCACTTTGTTCTAGTCAATAACAGAGCCTGCGGAACAGTTTGGGGGATTCGGTACAGAGGCGATATTGATCACAGACAACACAAGAGCTAATGAACTTGGCCTATAATGACTTGAGGGAGATCTGGCAAAGCTGGAGCAGAAAACACATGGGTGAATGTGCATCTCTGTGACCTTGTGTTACTGGGCTAATGGGCCGAAGGCGGGTCAATATATCCATTTGGAATAACAGAGCTGCCCGAGTGGGGCAAGAGAGGATTAGAAATGGATTTGAGTGATGTATCTGGCACAATGCTACGGTAATGTACACATCATGGCCATAAATATGTGTTGATCTCTTATAATTATCTGTAAAATAAAGCATGCATTGAATTTATGAAAAGCTGCATATAATGTATCCACAAAATTATTAAGCAAATATTAAACTGTTTTCAACATTGATAATAATTAAAAATGTGTCTTGAGGACCAAATCCTCATATGAAAATGATTTCTGAAGGATCATGTGAATGGAGTAATAATGCTGTAAATTCAGCTTTGCATCGCATGAATAGGCTAAATTACATTTAAAAAAATTCCAATAGAAAACTTGTAATTTTTTTTACGTGCATTATTTTATTTTACATTTATTCATTCACTAGACCAAGGCATCACAAATTATTGCTAAAATAGTTCAATCTGTTGTATTGCGTCATTAGCTTAGCAACATGCTAACATCAGGATCAGGTCTTGTGCACTTGAGGGGCATATTTAATGCTCATCTTTATTTCTCTGTTTACATTTTTACTTTTTCACTTACCAGGTTTAATTTGCGTTTGGATGCTGCCTTTGATGATGTCTTTATTTTCTTTCTGGACAAGGACAGTATACCACATACATTTTTGTATGCAAGTAAAAATGTAAACAGAGAAATAAAGCTGAGCATTAAATATGCACTCAAGTGCACAAGACTTGATCCTGATGTTAGCATGTTGCTAAGCTAATGACACAAGTCATGAATGACATCATTTTTATTTTTGGGTGAACTAACCCTTTCAGGTTTTTGATCATGTAGACTGTAGATATCATGACAGCTCACATGGATCATGAGCGGAGCCATAGGGAAGTGAGAGTGAGTTTAAAGACCTGTATTATCTCACTGATGTCATTAGCAAACCTTTGCCCTGTCACATAATGGTGTTGATGGGACAGCGGAGGAATATAAAGGTTGCATGCGATCCATGGCTTGTCTTTAATGCAGAGACTTGTGCATCAGAAGGCACTGTGGACATGAGGTGAGTGACCCTTTTCAGCCAAAGCGTCATGTTTCTGGCCACACATGCCAGCATTTATTTAGCATCACGCAACAAGTTGTAGTGCAACTCTATCCTGTTACAGACAGAACGCCGCTTGTCACAGACAGAACGACACTCGCCAGCCGTGATACGAGCCCAGTACTATCCCGTTGACCTCTCGATCTATTTCTGTGGTTCTCGTCTTCTTTTGAATTCTGTCTGTCTTTCTGGGTATCCCCTGATTCCTCTATTACAGAGTCAAAACGCTGTGGCTCGTGATTCTGGGGGGTGATGACGGGTTGGGGGCAGATGCGTGAACCAGAAAGGAGATCCTATACCACGTTCCCAGCACGGCATTCAGGGAATGCCTAGAATATAAGCAAGCCGACGAGGATCCACCCTTATCCATGTCCTCATGGGCATCCCACCACTGCAGGAACCCTATCCCAGAGACCCATTCAGAATCACTATTCGTCCTACACACACACACACACGTTTACCTGCTGTAGCTGTTTAATTGAGTATGTACCAGCCTGTCGAAAACATAAAACATAAGATTTGCTGGTAAACACTACGAAAACATAAGATTTTTAGAAAAAGGTAAGCATTAAGATTCACCCCTAACCCCACGCCTTAACATAACCACCATGTAAGCAGATACGAATTCATTTGAATTCACCTCCGATTTCCCTAAACGTAAAATGTAAGTACACATTGATGAGATATCACTTCTGGCGCTTTCCGGTGCTTGCGCAGACTAAAGCGTCCACGCCCTCAGATCACTTGGACGTGAACAATATAAATACTGTTCACTTTCTGACACAACCCGCTCGTTTCGTGTCTTAGGCCATCAATGTGTACTTACATTTATGAGTCATTAAATCATGTTTAATTTGGACTTCTCTGTGCATGCTCTTTGAGGTGGTGACCAAAGACCTGCATTATATGACTGACGGACAACGGTTTGACCTAAAAATATCAAAATTGAAAATACTGCGGAAACAAAGACACCTACATCTTGGATGCCCTTGAGGTAAGCTAAAACATACCAAAAATTAATTTCAAAGTGAACTATCCTTTTAATATCATCAGCTTGCGTTAAGAACCCATTCGTTTGCGCCATCTTGTTTCATGACAGAACTAGGCATTTATTTATTTGCATAAACAACAAGAGTTTTCTAAGAGTTTTAGGGCAGAATTCTCATTAGATTATGATATCCAAATGTTACTTTAGCAAACTCTGATTCAGTCCATTCTGGTAGGCCTATGTACAGCAACATCTACTTTTCATGATCCAATCAGTTCCATAATGCATAAAATCAGGTCTCGTCTAGCCGTACTTGTTGAATATCCAGTTTCCTCTTGCCACATTATTAAAGTAAAATGGGTCGTAAACCGCAATTCACAATCGCTTTTAAGAAATAGAAAAGTGAGTGTCATTAATTTGTTCTGTGCACAGTATTACTAAAGGATTTTTTGTAGCATTTTTAACATTTTTAAAATCTTTTCTTCTTTTCTGAATCATTTTTACGTTTTGAAGACATCTCCAAAGACATGTTTAGCTAACATCTGAGGAGAGTGTTGTCAACAAAATCCATCTACCTACATACATACAAACAAACCCACATGCACGTTGCACAAAAACTGACTGATTTCATTATGAAGATGAGGCAAATATTATGCTGTTTCTTCTTGACTGGATGGTCATAGAGATTGAAAGGCTGCAGGGTTGACCTCTTCTCTTTCTGAATCTCTGTTACATACTCGTCCAGACAGATGGCATTGCATCACTGGACAATTAAAATGTCCATTTTTGCGTGCTGCGTTGTTTCGTCGTAATGTAATTTAAACTGAAAAAGAAATTCTTGGTCTTTGCCGGCTTCATTCATCACGACGCTCTGCTTCGGCGGCTCTGACATTGAGAACACGGCAACATTTACCAGGATGACAGTTCACATTGGTATGAAAGGGATTTTACTATTGCAAGAGCATTACCTCATAAAACTGCCAAGATATCTCCATTGATGTCCTGTGGAGCAGTTCGAGTTAAAAGTTCTCCGTGAAAGATTGGGTGCTGATAAAAGATCATCCCAATGCTGTTTTAAAAGTAAATTAACCAGACAAATGCATAATGGGGCTGTTTTGTGGACATCTTCAATGGGAAACTGGACGCATATTCCTTCCCTCCCTCCAACAGCTAAGGCTTCCCTCTGGATTCAATCACAGCTAGATTTATCAGGTCATGGTTATCTTTTCTGCCTGCCATTGGACAAAAGAGCAATGGTGGGACCCCGAGGGCTTTCCCCTAAATAGACCTAGCGTCCTATAAGCGTTGTTTCTTCAAGCAGAGGGCCAAGTGATTAGATAGGGTGAGGTTTGACAGTGCTCTATGGTGTGATATGATTTCTTTGTGTTGCTTCAGTGGGATAGGCTCATGCATGCAGCGAATCTAAACACTGATGACCTCATTTGTGCAATAATGATGGGCCGTGAGCGGAGGGCAATGCTGTTTATGTTCAAAAATGGGCCATTTAAGCCTTTGTATTAGTCAGGCATGTGTGGCATCTGTAGAACTTGTCTTGGTGTGTGCGGCGCCTCTCATATAATGTGCTTTGTGAAGTCGTATGCATTTAATGAATACATATATTAGGGTTCTGTCACTTCGGTCAGGTTTTTTTTCTTTGGTTGGTGACAGCTGTGACACTTCTATCGTTTTGTCTTTGTGTCAGCGGAGGCGAATGCTCATCTTGTGCGCTCACAACGGAAGACAAACACATGGAGCATGAATGTCCAAACCCCAACCCTGAACCTAAACTGAATTAGACCAAAGTGCCTGGATCTGAACACCACACATCACACAAAGTCAAGACGATAAGAGTGTCAGAGCCATGTAACCTGACTGAAGTGACAGAACACTGACACGTATACACATCCTTTTTACTTGGTGCTTAAGTTAGTCGTAATTTTGAGCAGTTAATCATATAATTTAGTTTTAAGAAATGTTTTGCTTAAAATGACCCTTATTGCCTTTTTGTTCAAAATCAATGCTGTCTGAAACAACATTGGATCCTGTGGACTTTTATTCTGTGAACAAACACTGAGAAATTTTGGTAAATACACTATAACGGTCAGAACTTGGGATTTTTTACGATTTTTTTTTCAAGTAAGTCTTTAATGCTCACCTAGACTGCATTTATTTTATTATAAATACAGTGAAATCAGTAATATTGGGAAATACTGACCTAATATTTTAAATAATTTGCATATTAGAACGATTTCTGAAGGATCATGTGACACCGAAGACTGGAGTAATGATGCTTTGCATCACAGGAATAAATTAAGTTTTAAAATGTATTAATATGGAAAACAGTTATGTTTAAATTAGACACGATTCACAATATTACTAGTTAGTACTGTATTTTTCATTTAATAAATGCAGTCTGGGTGAGCATAAGAAACCTGAAATGAATTGTAGTTGATTTTATTTTTCACTGTAAAACAAATGATATGATCAATGAGTTATGGCAACATATATTTTTACATTGCTTTAACTCATCAAAATAGTTTTCTATTTTTAAAGATACAAGATTAAACTAATTTAAGGTGAAATAACTTAATCAAGTTGATTGACCAAGTTTTTTTTTTAACAATTGGGTGAGTAAACGATGACAACATTATCATTTTGAGTGAATTATCCCTGTATCCCTGGCAACTGTATCTGTTCCAAAAATGTGTATTTTTGTATGTCTGCTTTCATTCAGATAAAGGTCTAGACCATAATACACAAAACTTGATGAAATCTGTAGGAGGATCCTGTCTGTCTCTCTCCATTTTCCCACACTGCTGATAAGGTGAAGGTCTTTAGTTAGATTGCAATTAATCTACGAGTCGTGTACCTGAATCAGGTGGGCTGTAATCCACACTAATCAGGGTCTGACACACTCCAGACCCTCTGAACCTAATCCACATGGACTAATGACTGTAACTTGCATCGATTAGTCCTTAAAAGTTAAACACAAAGCATGTAGCCACTGACAGTCACAGATATAAAAACATGTTTATCTGGCACAGAAATTAATCACCTTCGAAATACAAAACAAAGGTATTTTGGCTAAATACCAAATAACCAGTGAACAGTTCTTAAAAGAACCAACATCATTTTCTCAGTGTGAAGAACATTTGAATAATCTGAAGAATCTTTTGTGCAAAGGAAAGGTTCAGTGGATGTTAAAGATTCTTCATTGGACCGTGGATGCCAAGAACCTTTATTTTATGGTTTTAATTCACTTTGAGATACTCAGTACTAATAGTGATGATCATTTCTGAACTTAAACACTAAAGAACGACGGATCAGAGTTGCATGACACCCTTAGACACATCCCTCGAGAAATCGTCCCATCTTACTCAAATACCCCTATTCAACCCTTAACCACAAACGCTCTTCCCAGAAGCCTTTTGCTTTCTCGTGCGAGAAACAAGAGGCCTGGGAGAAAGCGAAGAAAAGACAAATGGTAACCTGCACTACTTTGCCAACACATTGTTTCTTTTGAGAATTTCGAGAAGACGGTAAGATAAGGTGCACAAAAGAAAAAGCGGGTAGCGCCCAAAGGGAGAAATTAGGGGTGAGATTAAGATAAATTAGGGGAGAGGGATATCGCTGACTAATGTGATTTATCTCGAGGGAGACAATCAGAGTCTACCTCAGACATGCTGGTAATTACAAGAACGACCGATCCGTAAACACTCGTGACCTTGGAGAGAACCGCTCGCACACACGCACATCAACACACACGCGAGGCAGTGATCTAAACATAAACATAAGGTTAAGTACTCTCACGGGCCCCTATAGACCTACTGAGGAACACACACACACTGTATTGTCCACAGCTTTGCTAATTGTTTTTGTGTGGTTTGTTCCAAACATAAAGTCTAATTACCCACAGTAGATGCGTCTCAGATGAGTCTGAAGGCCTGAATCCATTCCAAGTTTAGGGGTCAGAATCACTCCAGCTCAGACCTTGTTGTCACATGCATTATCTGCCAACACTTATGTGTAAAAAACATAACTAATAGAGATTACAGGTCAATATTTCACTGGCAAGAACATTCATAAGAAGATCCAGATGCCCTGTGGATTTTTTTGGTCTTGATTATCTAATTATAGTTTTTATGGAGCTAAAAATACAACACACATTAATACGTATAACCCATAAAACATGAAAACACAATGTGTGTGTGTTTCAGTGTGTGTGAAGAAAGGAAAAAGTCACCAATCCACAGAGACTTTTGACGTACAGCTGTTCCCATTGTCTAATCTTAAAGTGAGAACGACCTCTTGCCAGATGTCTTGGCTTGATGGTTGGATGTCTTGGCTTTGGTTTCGGCCACACAAGATGATGCAAGAGGCCGCTCAGTCTTAAATTCTGGCCCAATAGAAATTAATTTGTATCGAGGAGTGACTGACATGCAATGGCACTGCATCAGAGACACTTCTCATGACTGCAACCTAAGTCTTTAACAACAGTCATTTTAATCGCTGAATGAGTAATCCCGTCTTTATCTACGATGCAACTAAAATAAGATAAGTCAGTACGGCCATGTAATCGGAGGGGTCACTTACTGGCCATTAATTAAGGCTTATCGTATTTGTCATTTTGGAGGGAGTCATGCTGTTGAAATGAAGCCGTTTCCTTAAATGGATCGTTTTTTTTTTCTTCGCTGTTGTATTTAGGTTCTTAAACCCACCTCAGGGCCGTTCTACACCAATAACCCCATACATGCATATGAAAACACGTACAGTAAATGCACACACACACACCAACAGCAGTTGCACAACCACAAGCCATCTGGGACTCTGCACATTGTATGCAGAGCATTCCAAAATATTCGTGAGTAGGTCCACCGCAGAGGGCTGTTGTTTTGGTTGGTGATCAGGAGCGTGGAGGGAAACACACAGGGAATGAACATCCCCCCTGGTCACAGGACCTTGGGAGATCTATGAGGAGTAATTGACGGCTAACTATCAATATAGTGGCTATAATAACCGGTTCACGTAAAATGCCTGGACACAAAAACATGAGTGGATGTGAGTGAGGTTTGACCAGTTATGGCCAACTTAAGTAGTACAGTTTAGTTCATTATTGCTGTTTAGCCCGACAATGGTCAGACTTTCTCTCTGCAAAGCATACGACATCCTTATCATTGACTTTCATCTTTAGCAGCTGCACCACATGTGCACATGTCTCATCCTGATTGATAGCTATCTCTGTATTTTTGTCATGCACTTTATGAAACCGGGACCTGAGTTTTCAAAAGCTTTGCCAATCTCTCCAAGAGTTGTCATGACAGATATGGCAGAGTAAGTGCATTTAAAGTACCTAAAGGATTATTAGGAACACCATACTAAAACTGTGTTTGGACCCTTAAGACCTGCCTTAATTCTACGTGGCATTGATTCAACAAGATGCTGAAAGCATTCTTTAGAAATGTTGGCCCATATTGATAGGATAGCATCTTGCAGTTGATGGAGATTTGTGGGATGCACATCCAGGGCACGAAGCTCCCGTTCCACCACATCCCAAAGATGCTCTATAGGGTTGAGATCTGGTGACTGTGGGGGCCATTTTAGTACAGTGAACTCATTGTCATGTTCAAGAAACCGAGCTTTGTGACATGGTGCATTATCCTGCTGATAGTAGCCATCAGAGGATGGGTACATGGTGGCCATAAAGGGGTGGGCATGGTCAAACACAATGCTCAGGTAGGCCGTGGCTTGGTTTGCTAAGAAAACATCCCCCACACCATTACACCACCACCACCAGCCTGCACAGTGGTAACAAGACATGACGGCTCCATGTCCTCATTCTGTTTACGCCTGATTCTGACTCTACCATCTGAATGTCTCAACAGAAATCGAGACTCATCAGCCCGGGCAACATTTTTCCAGTCTTCAACTGTCCAATTTTGGTGAGCTCTTGCAAATTGTAGCCTCTTTTTCCTATTTGTAGTGGAGATGAGTGGTGCCCGGTGGGGTCTTCTGCTGTTGAATCTCATCCGCCTCAAGGTTGTGTGTGTTGTGGCTTCACAAATGCTTTGCTGCATACCTCGATTGCAGGGGCGGCTCGCCCATAGAGGGCGCTGGGGCGCCGCCCTCCCTCCGACCTGTCTGTCTGTTTTTTTAATATATATTATAATTTATCATTTTGAAAAATAATCTGTGTTAATTATATGCTAATAATGGTTTTACTTTGAAAAGTGTTTTGAACTCACCAGAATGATATTTGCATTCACTTTCGTTACTTTTATCATGTTGGTGTAGTAGTATAGCCAATAGGCTGTCTTCTCAGGGCGCCAGTTCGCTCAGCCCCACAGTGCTGGAATTTAAGCCAATGGTTCCCCGGTTGCTATGCAAAAAAGTTTATATTTCGCCAATCAGCGCCGTCAAATTTTATGGTTTGGGGGCGCTGAAAATATCGCCCACAGTATCAGATTAGGGGAGTGCACCGTGCACGCGCACCACGGGACATTTTTTTTTTACCTCAGATGAGAGAAGAATGGCAGCGCCAGTGACGTCGAGTGGAAATAATGTAAAGTTAGTCGTGGGAATTGATCTGTCTGTCTCTGTCACTCACTCACTCACACACACATAAACACTGTTTCACACACATTTGATATTAAAATAGTTATAGGAATATTAATACCTGTGTGTTTGCTTTGTTTTTTGATGTTTTTAAGTTCTGAGCTAGATTACTGTGTTTCATACTAGTTAAAATCAACTTTCTTCTCATACTTGGGTGTTACAATCAAGAACGTTGTCCCACCCTCTCTTTCATAGCCTTTTCTCTCTCTCTTTCTCTAGTATCAACACATTGTTATCCATTATCCAATTGTCAATTTGTCAAAAATATGTAGTCTACAGCTGGGGATTGATTAAACTAGATTGTTGTATTACTTTTTTTTTTTTTTGTATTACCTATATTATAATTTATCAATATTATGCGTTTGCACTTTTTCTGTCAGCACACAGAGCATAATAAACATGCAACTTGTTCATTATCATTAACTGTCAAACTGTTGTTATTATTATTATTGTATTATTTGACCATTGGAATTGACTGGTTAGGGTTAGGGTTAGGGTTAGGGTTAGTTATTTTATTGGTATAGGTAAGGGCATGGCCTAAGGCCTAAAATGCACCAGAATGCAGGAAATCACATCTACTAAATTCAAAATTTTCTGGGGGGGCCCCCCTCTTATTCAGCCCCCCCCCCCCCCCCCACAATAATTTTCATCAGCCGCCACTGCTCGATTGTAACGACTGGTTATTTCAAAGTTGCTCTTCTATCAGCTTGAATCAGTCGGCCCATTCTCCTCTGACCTCTAGCATCAACAAGGCATTTTCGCCTACAGGACTGACGCATAGTGGATGTTTTTCCCTTTTGACACCAACAACCATGCCACGTTCAAAATTGCTTAAATCACCTTTCTTTCCCATTCTGACATTCAGTTTGTAGTTCGGGAGATTGTCTTGACCAGGACCACACCCATAAATGCATTGAAGCAACTGCCATGTGATTGGTTGATTCGATAATGAGAAATTAAACAGGTGTTTCTAATAATCCTTCAGTTAAGTGTATGTGTGTGTCTGTGTGTCTGCTCATCTCTACAGAGCTCAATATCCTCGCCGCATTGATTACAGGATCATTCTGTCTTTGTGGTTTAGCCTCATAATGAAACCCAGCTCTCCTGTTCCCTATGTTCACATCCAAACCTTTCATGCCTTTCATTGTTTCATTTTTCTATAACCCTCATCCTGACCTGGCTCCCGTTCAAAACGACTCTTAGAGGAGTTTAGCTGGGTTTTGGTTGGCCGCTGTTTTTCGGACAGGAGCTCCACTAAATCAAACATCGTGCCTTCCTCCTCTCTCCTCGAATGAAGCGTTAGACTTTCCACAACGGCTGAGTCTTCATTTATACGCCTCAGGCTTAATTCTGTCATTCGTCCTTGTATCCTAATCAGATTCAAGCTTTGTTGTTGGACTGTGAGTCTGTTTCCTTTCAGCTGGTTTTCATTCGCTTGGGCCGTAGAAGCACGAATGTTACTCTATTGGACAGATTTAAAGGGTAAGGTTAATTGCATTGCACTGTTTTACCAGCCATATCAAATGACTCCAGTAAAACAATTAGTTAAACTTGAAATGAGGAGGCGTACCAGCGTTAGTCCACTAATGGAAGGTACAAATACTGATCTATTCTCTACAACACACCGTTTCTTCTTCTCACTCCATTATTTCATTTTGCCAGTCCTTATCTCTCTTTGTAATTTGTTGTTCCACCTCTTCTGCCAATGCACCATTGAGCGTTTGCACATTAATTCTGATATGGGAGTGTTTGTGTTTAGAGATGTTTGGTTCAATATCTTTAAATGATACTTTCTTTTGGTGGAAGCCAGGCACAGGTGGAGGGAAGACGCATTCAGAACCCCCTTTTAAATGTTTCCGAGAGTTTTGGAAGCCTCTCTGTTTTTAAATAGTGAGGGGAGGGAGATATTTTTGGCAGAATGAAAATATATTCATAGCAGCAGCATCAATGAACCGAGACGTTCTTGTCTTCTGAATAACACACACGCCCAGAGACGGTGAAACTTTCAACAAACTGAAACTAACTCTTTCACAATGTGTTTAGGAACATTTGGGTAATATGTCACACTCCACATGGAATTAAAGAGAATGACAATCCTGTCATCGATTACTCAACTTCATGACTTTATTTCTTCTAGTCACAAAAGGAGGTGTATTGAATTATGTCCTTTCACATACAATGAATGCATATGGTCACCAGGGGCTATCGAGGTCCAAAAAGGATAAAATCACCATAACTACATCATAAAATTTGTCCATATGACACATGCATAGTATTTCAAGTGCTTTATTTGAGTGATAGACTGTAATTTAAGTCATGATTGACTGGAAATATTCTGTTTGGCGCTCAAGTCTGTAGCTCTCAAATCACATTATACTTGAGATAGTTTGTACTATTTGGGTGAATGAATCCTTTAAAGGGGTCATGAACTGGCTTTTTAAATTGTATTATATTGTTGTCTGAAGTGAACTTATGACGTTCGCTTGGTTTTTGCATTCAAAAACATCAAAATGAATAAGTAACAGGCTATTTTCTACCCTAGTTGAAAAACGCTCGGTTTTTATGGGCGTCTCGCATTGAAGACTTGGAAGTAGACGCCCACTGCTGTGAGTGGATAACATTTTGCATATTATAATGAGTTTCAACTCACTCGTCGGTGCACATGGGGAAAATTGTTTTGAAAACGTCCAATGGCAACCGGAATGATTCACCAATACATGTTCGACCGAGTCCGTGTGTTGGCACCATTCTTGTCAGATCCAAAATAGATGGCACGGCACCGTTCTTTACTTTTAATCGGTCTGCAAATCCAGTCTTGTTTACAAAACAATCCTCAGTGAAATGAAGCGAACAAACGGATGATGTTTTACCTCATCAGCTGGAACGTCATTTAAAATAAAGTTTATCCATGAAGTCCTATTGGAATCCAGAGGATGCTTATGCAGCGACTGTCTTCTTCAACAACCAGGCGCTGCACAATATTTTGTATTGCTCGGTAGCTCGATCCGGTTTGTCATCACGAGGTAGGCATATATGTTATTTAGCTATGCGTGTAATGCACGAATCGGTGGGCAGAGCTAAACCGGCCGTGTTGAAGTAGGCGTTGATCTTCTTTTGCGGGGGTGGTGTTTTCTGTAGTTCCCCACTTTGAAAAACGAGTCGTTTGCTGAGCCTGGTGTCAATAAAAGCTTTTATTGGACTAACAAGGACGTTTTCAGTTCTGAAACTTACAGGATATTCTTATAACATGATGACCTCTTAGATGTCAATTTGATTTCTCAGTTCATCAGCCCTTTAACATTTTCTCTGCCTTATACATTCTGATATAGGAAACATTTTAGCTTTCTAAGCGCTGTTTCCACAAGGAACGTTTCCCTAAATAGTGCCTTTCCCTTGTTGTCTCTCTCTTCAATTTATTGCTGCGATAAACTGTTTTCTGGGGCAAACTCTAATATTTTTCAATTCTCAGAATGGTGATATAAAGCAATATAATGTTGCAATACTCTAAAGAAAACAATGTCTCTGAGCAGGATTTAGGTTCTTTAAAACCTCGGAGGAATTTCTTGGATTCTTGCACGGTCAAAACTCATTCTCTCTCTTTGATTCATCTTCTCTAATATCCACTAAGAGCTTTGGCAATAACAGTTCTCCCTTCACACTTATTTTGCCCTTGTATTATGAACTGAGTTACACATCTTAAGAAGCTCAAGAGGGATTGTAACGTGAGGATTTTTGTGGGTTTTTGCTGTTTTTATTGCTCATACTGTGTGTGCTGCTAAGGCAAGCATGATCTGATTTACATGAACTTTTTCTTGTACTCTGATTTTTTCGATCGGTTTCCTTTCCCAAATCCATTATAAGACAAAAGGTCAGAGGTTAATGTAGAAAGGGCAAGTTATGTGATCACTGTCAAAGCTGTCTTCTCTCATTCCTCTCTTTTTAAGACACAAACCAGTCAAGAGCCGTTCACAGGACATAGTGTTCGACTGCACACATTTCTAGTGGTCGGTCAATGTAAACATGCATTCTTTATTATTATATATGGTTCCACAAAGAACCATTAGAACCATTTCTGTTGCACAAAAGATTCTTTATAGAATCTATTATTAAAATGTTCTTCACACTTTGAATCTTAGATTTTTTTTAAATTTTAAAGTTGAGCTTTTCATACGCAGGAAAGAGGGTCACTTTTAGAACAATCAGATTCATTTGAGGACGGGATAAGCATATTTACATTTGGAACATTGAGCAATGGTGTATGAACATTATTGCACCTAAGTTGTCTTGTGTTCAATTCTAGCATTGATTTTCAGAGAATGAAGCACTGTTATGGTCATTTTTTTTAATGGAATAAAAGTACATTTTCCCTTTGGCAGTCATTTTAGGGTGTGACCTCTCAGGTATCCTAATTTCTTTCCACCTTGTTATTGCAAGTCAGGTTTTATAGCTGCCAATTTGGTGTGCTGCACAATGTGTGTGTGGGTTTGTGATTGCATGCTGCACATTTCCGGAAGTACAAGCCAGTTTGACTGTTTAGGGTAATGTCAGTGTAACTTTAATAAATGAAAATTTATTAGGACTGGGAGTTTGCTGGAGACCCTGGGGTCCTGACACACCACGCACACAGTCAAATAAACACACCGAGCCAGAACACATCTGTAACCTGTTAAAAACCCTCACCAGAGCATGTACTCCAATGCATCACTCAGAGATCTCGCACGGACTATAAGGATATGCAATATTTCTCAAACAGTTTTCCTCAGAATGTATATAGAAATGCTGTTTAATTCCATTTATTCAATTCAGAGCATCTTTGTAGGAAATGAGAACATCATCTGATTGGAATATGGTGTCCATCACATGAATAACAGCCAACAACAGTTACTGTCCATCAGTGTTGTAGTACTCGAGACTCGGACTCGTCTCGGACTCGGTTTCGAGACCATATTTTAATGGTCTTGGTCTTGTCATGGACTCGTGTCCATTTGGACTCGGAATTGACTCGTACTCAAACATTTTTTTTTTTAGGACTCGGAATTATTCCCGAGTCCACTCGAGTTCAATTAAAAATATTTATCATGATTATTAATGTATGTTAATAAAATATTTCTTTAAATTGATTGACACGCCCAGTGATTGGTGATTTTCTAGTGCGCAACTGCGCATGACAAATTGTAATAAAATTGCTTTTAACACCACCTACTATGTGGCCTTTTTACCCTAAACTGATCATATTTTTTAAACTCTAAGTAAATTCAGTAAAAAAAAAAATAAATAAATAAAAGGATTTCTCTAAGTAAATAAAAGTAAATTAGGTAATCAACCCTCACTGGTCTCGGTCTCGACTCGGACTCGACCGTCTCTGGTCTCGGACTCGACTCTCTATGGACTCGGTCTTGACTCGGACTCGACTCTCTCTGGTCTCGGTGTCGACTCGGACTCGAGTGAGGTGGTCTCGACTACAACACTGCTGTCCATTTTTTCAGTGGCCTTGGCCTTCATTTTCGTTCAAATACATAACACAAACCATCAGCTCCAAGATGAATCACACAATTATGACATTTACTTCCATTCAAAAGTTTGAGGTCAGAATATTGATGATAATAATAATAAATGCTTCTTGAGCAGCAAATTAGCATTTTATAATGATTTCTGAAGGATCATAGCTTTGCATCTCAAATAAATTCCATCTTAAAATAGAAAATATTTTTTAATTGTAATAAGATTTCACAATATGACTGCTTTTGAATGTATTTTTGGTCACTAGCTTACGCGTGTGGATTTGTGAAGGGTCCGGTACTTTGAAGTGTGAGGGTCCGAACTGTCATTCAGTGGAAGTTGTGTAATTACAGGGAGCTCGTCTGAAAGAAGCCAGAGGGAAGTGTGTATGTGTCTTAGAAATATTTGCCCTTTCTGTTATAAATCGGTTTCAGTGTGACCCCGTACAGGGCATTACGTTGAAAATGAATGCTTTTACACACTTGCAGGCTGTCAACACCCTCTTCTCTTTTTGGGGTCAGTGCAGTGTAAATTACTTAACTAAATACATTTAGACATGAGAATAGTGTATTAGAGGCTATATGTTACTAAAAAGCTTACATTACGGTAATAGATCTATGCATTGGACACTGGTCCTTAATATTTTACTACCAGGTGGGAGGGTGATGGATTGGACTTGAGAGAGTAAAATACAGCCACTTGGTGTGTAGACCGCTCAAGGCCATTGTTAAGTGCTATTCATTAATTAAAAGCACAAGCTGGGGTCAGAGGTCATATCCTCTCTGGTGGTTTGACGCCACCGCCATAGCCAGTCTGACGCTCGGCTAATAAGGTCTGCTTGACTTGTTTGGTCTGAGGGGGTTTGGAGATCAGGGTTTGACAGAGCTTCAAAGACTAAACACATAAACACCATCCCAGCGGTACCCTTTTCACCAAAACAAGTTGAGCTTGAGTAATAGAATGGACCCCAGATTAGGGTTTTGGATTAAGGTAGCTCAGAAAGATTATGTAAGCTGTTAGCGAGGAGGGGATCGCTGAAACAAAACATGGCACTGTGGGATCAGCAAACTCAGTTGGAAAATTCATTTTTGAAAATTTGATGATACAAATTAAATGGCAAATGTTTTGTTTAAGGCTGTCCATATATATATATGTATATATATATAAGCATTTAATGTCATTAATATTAAAATATTATTTTACTTCAAAAATCATGAATCTGTTGACATTAACTCCTGTCATTCTGACATCTAAAAGCGATGTCAACATGGCATGATGCATTTTGATCCATTTTGGATGATTTGCAAATACAAACGAACTATTCAACACAACTATTTCAGTAGCATCTCCAGTCAGTAGTCTTGATTGAATGATTGTTAAACAGGTGAAAGTGTAAATCTGTTTCCACAGCCCTGATGGTTTGTTTCCAGTTGTTAGCTGTGAAGCTAATGCTTTCAATGTAGCTTCATGTGTGACGGAGTCGGACCGGGCTGTTGTTCACAGCTGTCCTCAGTATGAAATAAGCCATAGTGCCATGTGTCTGTCATGTTTAGCGTGGGAAAGCTCAAGGGTGTGTGTCCTGAAAACGCCTCATGCTATGGCGTGTTGTTAGCCGCAAGTCTAGAGGTCAACATGTGTTCAAAGCCAAATGTGACAACTGAGAAAATCAAAGATTTAAGAAAGGCACTACCAATTTTTTTTTCTATTGTGTTATCTGTGTACTGTATAAATAATATTATGTTGGAATATTATGGAATATTTAGCAAATTAAGCTAGATAGAGTTTGCTAGTTTGTTTTAATTTTTTTTTTTTAAATAATCCTTTTCTGTTTTCGGCAGAGCTGGTTTATAGCTGATTCAACTGCTTCATAATTGACACATTCGTGCAACATCAACACTGTTATTTAACTGATTTGAATCAACATTGACATGAATTGAGCTGAATAACGACCCTGTTGCCTTCTGTAGAGCTGATTATAGCTAAATTGAACTTTTGAATAACACAGTTATTGAAATTGACTCAATCAACACTGAACTGACTTGAGCCAAACAAAGACCTGCTTTATAGAATAATTTGTCTCATTTTTAATTAAGTTTGCATCACTGACCATTTTTTTACTGTAAAGTAGCATTGAAACAATCTGTGTATTGTATATTAGTGCTATATAAATAAAGGTGGCTTGAATTGACTACACACACACAAACAATTGTCATTAAACCGTTTTCACTCAGAAATTTGCTAGTAAATTTCACAAAGAAAATGCACATTAAATCACACATGAAATTTCTAGAAAAAGACTAAAATATTTCAATAGTTTTGCTGGGTTAATCTTTGTTGCAACATTATATCATCACATATCAAAGACTGTTTTATTGGACTTGACTTCTCTCTTATACTCTGTGATAAATATTAATCCTCTATTTAATCCTAAACTAAATTTGTTTTTTTGTCAGGAGTATGAGCATAAATGCATTGACTTCACCTTTTGTGTTGTTGTCCACGTCAGCGGTTGATAAACACACACACACACACACACCAGTAGTGTCAACGTAGCACATGAGAAGACAAGGCTGTGAATAATGATGGTTTACGACAGAAAATGGCACGCTCTTTAGCTGAAGAGGCCGTAAATTAAGAGCCATTACGAGTCTTTGAAGTGTGGAAAGTCAACGCTGTGCTCGTTCACCAACACTGAGGTGTCAAGCGCTTTTTTCTTTCTTTTTTTTTAACCTAATGTTGTTTGGATGCCTTAGATGAACTTGTTCTCTCTTGTTTAGAGTGCTTCTCTCATTACACAAGATGTTGAGAAGAGAGGTGAAGAACCACTGTCTATATTTATGTAATGTGCAGTCCTTCTTAGTCACCTTACAGCATCAATACATCAGTCTATTGTTCTGCCATTTCAATAATGCAATGTGTATAACGTATGCAAATTGATACACCATTCAAAAGTTTGGGATCAGTAAGATCCCAAAAAAGATAGATATATTTGTATTTAGCAAGGATACATTCAATAGATTATAAATTTTTTTTAGCATAAAGCATACCAACCCTAAACTTTAGTGTATATGTATATGCATATATCTGAGCAACCTATTATATTTGTCCATATTTGTGTAATGTACATCTTGAACTCAATTGAACTGGACTCAACTGGACTCAATAACCTCATAATACTGTGCATGTGTGTGTGAGAGAGAGAGAGAATGTATATTGACTGTATTATCTACGTGTATTGGGTTGTCTACATTGATAGAGCTGGAATCTGCTGCTGGTACCCTTCAGTTAAGAACGGTGCTAATGTGCATTTAGCAGGTCATTAGCTATCACCTGATGCTCCTCTGGGATATGGATGAAGAGAGAAGTATTTAAAGTTGTGATCTACAATACAGTTCGGGCTTCGAGTTACAGGCCTGGCCTGAATGCAGACAACCCAAGGTCCTTCGGGACGCAACGCGACCCATGTTGATACGTGATGAACCACGTCTATGCATGACTATGCCGTCACATTGCCGCTTGAATGCTCAGGCCTTCTTTTAGCTAGTCATTTGCACTGACAATACTGAGTGTCAGCAGATATCTGTGAACTCCAGTGATTTCGTTCATGGCCATTTCATCTTCATTTGGCAGATGAGTGCTACGTACAGCTGTCTATGAGTGACTGCTACACATAAGCAAGGGGTGTATGTAAATACTCCTGCATGAAACCCTATCGGGCCACTAATACTGCTCTCAAAGGGGACAAATGTGTCTTCCTTGGCCCAAGTCCATTTATACAGACAGACAGTGCTTCTGGTGTCTGACTGGGGTTTGATTCTTGTGTCCAAAGCAGTTTCGGGGTCTTCACTCAAATGATCTTATATTCCTACAGGCGTTGAATATTGAATGAAGAATGAGATATCTGGCAACATATTCCATAATAAATCTGGCTGTCAGTAGAGAAGCACCTGAGAGAAACTCACATACCTGCACACACACACACACTCAAAGCAAACCAACTAGACTTCTCCATTACTAATTCACTACTCGGCAGGATTTCCAGACAGCCAGCAGTCCCCTTCTCTTATTTTTCTGTTTTTATCAGCTATTCCTTTTGCTGGAATCCTCTCGAGAGAAAGACAGAGAGACGGCGGAGACAGAAAGCGAAAGTCAGAGCGGAAGGAGAGTCTCGCTTTTTTCAATTTATGCATTATGTCTCGGCTCTCCACACACGTCTGAAAAAAAGAAAACTCCAAAGAGTTTTCCAAAATCTCCAAATGTATTCTTTCTGATTTTTAACGGCAAAGGCCAGTTCACATTAACGACAATAACAATAACGATAAAGATGTAGTTCTAAATATCCACATATCTGTTCATCATATAAAGCGATCTAGTCTCTTCAGAAAATTTGGACTCTTCTCGTTTCATATTGATTCATTTTACGATCTCTTTTAGTTTTTGGAGTTCAAAAACTCTTTTTCTTTTAATTTTATCTTTAAAAAGATACATTTTTATGTGCATTTCAGTAAAAACAAAATTTGATACACTATAAAAAATGCTGGGTTGTTTTATCCCAATTTTGGGTAAAATATGGACAAACCCAGCCATTGGGTTAAAATTTTATTTAAAAATGTAACCCAATGGCTGGGTTTGTCCATATTTTACCCAAAATTGGGTTAAAACAACCCAGCATTTTTTAAAGTGTAAAAGGGTAAACAAATGATTACTTATTATGCAAATATTAATTATTACAAATTATTGCCAATAATTTTTGTCTTTAAAAAGATACATTTTATATGCATTTCAGTAAAAAAAAAAATACTTTTGATACACTCTAAAAAATGCTGGGTTGTTTAACCCAATTTTGGGTCAAATATGGACAAACTCAAACATTGGGTTAAAAATGTAATTTAAAAATGTAATCCAATGGCTGGGTTTGTCCATATTTGACCCAAAATTGAGATACAACAACCCAGCATTTTTTAGAGTGTAGTCATGATTTTAAAGTCAGACTACAATCAAAAAAAAAAACATTAAGCTTTATTTTTATTAAATGAAAGGTAAAGTTTAGTTTGAAAGAAGATGTAACACAGAAAACTACCGTTGTTGTTCCCTGTGTGATCAGGGCAGTGGGTCAGACTTTAGATTGGAGGCAGCCTCGGGCAATAACACATTACGCATTCAAAGCAACAAAGCTCCTGTAAGTGTGTCACGGGGAGAGAAACATTAACAGGTCTTCATGTGAGCGGGACAAATGCCAATTAAAGGCTTTGATTAGTGAGGACTGACCACAGGACATCTGCCTCAAATGATTCTCTGTGAATGCTTCGGGCTCCTGTGGATGCTTCTCATGTAAATAACAACAGCATGTAGCAGCAGGGAACACACACATTCAGTGTATGTTGTTTGTTTTCTTTCTTTCTTTCTTTCTTTCTTTCTTTCTTTCTTTCTTTCTTTCTTTCTTTCTTTCTTTCTTTCTTTCTTTCTTTCTTTCTTTCTTTCTTTCTTTCTTTCTTTCTTTCTTTCTTTCTTTCTTTCTTTCTTTCTTTTTTCCTATGGAAGTCAATGAGACCAAAAAAGTGGAGTATCAGGTTCTATTTTGTAACATTAGTTAATTCATTAGTTTACATAAATAACAAAGTATTTGCTAATCTTATTTGATGCTAATTTCAACATTTACTAATGCATTATTAAAATCAAAAGTTGCATCTGTTAATATTACATATTGGACATGAGCTAACATGAACTAACAAACAGTTGTATTTTTTCGAGAAAACTTTCAGATTTCATTAAAAAAAACAGAATTTGTGTTCTGAAGATGAACGAAAGTCTTACGGGTTTTGGGACGACATGAGGGTGAGTAATTAATGACAGAGCTTTTTTGGGTAAACTATCCCTTTAAGACATATTTTAAGCTTAAGTCTTCAAGCTAATTAAAAAGTATGCTCCACATGCAATTACGTGTCATGTTCAATCATTACAATTCCTTGTAATAGGAAAGTGTTTTTTAATCTTGAGCGGGAACATGCTTGTACTAACTGCTTGTTCATATAATTACAGCATTCAACAGCAATGGCTCACTCACAGATACTAATTAAATGATAAAAAAAAAACACCTAAAACAATAGATTTCAGTACACAGAATGATTTACTTTTGCTAAATGGTTTGTGGTAGAAGTTTATTGATTTATTTGTTTAAGGTTGAGTGAGAGTTTAAGTTCCAGAAACTGTCCCAGGGTAATTTTAGAAAGTTGAGCTCTATGATCCTATCTGGATCCTGGATCTCTCTGTGTTTACATGTTCAGATTATGTGTCATCTTATGATGGGAAACTTAAACATCATTGATAGGCGGAGAGCGCCAGCGGGTTGAGGACCTCCTAATGAACCCAAACAAACACAATTTCAAGAAAGCCTCTTCCCGTTAGGGCACTGTGCCATCTCAACCCACATGCCATGTCAACTGCTGGCAGCTTGGCACTGATCTATCTCTGACTCCTGCCACATGGGTTGATATAGACATGCCACCCTGACCTTGACATGGGTAGTAACACAAGCGTAATGATGTTGACAGGACTTCTCTCCGGGCAGGAACAAGCTGCGCCTTCCAAACCTCAAGCTGTGCATTTTCAGAGTTCACATCACTTCTTTGATGTCTTCCTACATTAATAAGGCAATCGAAATATGTTAGAGCGATTTGAAAACCCCTCCCTGCAAATATCTCAGTGATGTAGGATCATCACAGAGTGTTGTGATTATTTTTCTGATGGAATAATTACATTTTCAACATGTGGAAACAATAAAACATTATATTCAGAATAATGTGCATCAACATGCTTTGCAGAAACATAAAAACGTATACATCTGGGAATATGATCTGTGTTTAAATGAAAACAGAGCAGTCGAAAAGTCCTGGTTTTTGGAATATGGCTAAAGCTTAAATTCACGGAAATCTTATAAATGCATACAAGTCTATTAAAACGTAACAGAACCGGTACTGGTCATTTTCTTTCTTATATAGTGTGGAAAACAAAAACAAAAGCCTGATCTTTTACAAAAGATTTAGAAAAGCACACCTCTGCTCCATAAGCCACACAAATTTGAGGTATTGTTGATATAAACTGTGGAGAGCGAGTGAATGATACTTCAGATTGACTTAAAGGGATAGTTCACTTTGAAATTAGTTTTTGATATGTTTTAGCTTACCTCAAGGGCATCCAAGATGTAGGTGTCTTTATTTCCACAGTATTTTCAATTTTGATATTTTTAGGTCAAACCGTTCTTGTCTGTCAGTCATATAATGCAGGTCTATGGTCACCACCTCAAAGAGCATGCACAGAGAAGTCCAAATTAAACATGATTTAATGACTCGTAAATGTAAGTACACATTGATGGCCTAAGACACGAAACGAGCGGTTTGTGTGAGAAAACGAACAGTATTTATATCGTTTTTACCTCTTGTAACCACAGCCGCAAACGCTTCGGTCTGGGCAAGTGCCGGAAAGCGCCGGAAGTGATCTCTCGCGCGGTTGCGAAAAAAAGTCATCGTTGTCTGTTAAAATATCTAAATCATCTTCCATGGCAATTTCCTGTATATCTAAATATGTTTAGATCTTCACAGTGAAGATAGACGTGCGAGATATCACTTCCGGCGCTTTCCAGCGCTTGCGCAGACCAGATTTGGACGTGGCTGTGTTTACAAGAGGTAAAAACAATATAAATACTGTTTGTTTTCTCACACAAACCGCTTGTTTCATGTCTTGGGCCATCAATGTGTACTTCCATTTATGAGTCATTAAATCATGGACTTCTCTGTGCATGCTCTTTGAGGTGGTGACCATAGACCTCCATTATATGACTGACAGTAAAGAGCGGTTTGACCTAAAAATGTCAAAATTGAAAATACTGTGGGAACAAAGACACCTACATCTTGGATGCCCTTGAGGTAAGCTAAAACATATCAAAAATTAATTTCAAAGTGAGCTATCCCTTTAAATCTAGAGTTTCTAACCTCGTTGTAGATGCATTTATTGAGTCGTTATTGAAGGTGAAGCTACAGGAAATCACTTCCCACGTGTATGTGTCAGTAAACAAGCTGAGGTGGGGAAGCCTTCCTTCCGATAATTCCAGATGAAAGACGGCCTTTGTCTCCATTTAGGGCAGTGTAAATACTGGAAACACCAATAGTGTAAATCTGTCCTGTAATACAGCCCTGGGTCGTACTCTCCTCTCTACAACAAGCCGTTAATGACAAACACAATGAGGGGATAAAACAGTGTTCTTCTAACAATGCAATGAGATAAGCACAAGTAAAAAGGAAGTCGGCAATTATTGTTATAGAGTGAGATTGTAAGCCGAGGGTGGAGACCAGGTGAATTGGGTTTCCTAAAATCTCCTTGTAGTCAAACGGTTGATCTAAGCTGCCAGATCTTTGCACTGAGGTAATGGCGTGAGATGATCAAGGTTTAGGACATGTTAAGGAGGAGATACCGTAGCACGCAGTCACACAAAGATCTGGGTGGGACAGGTGTGAATTATATCATGATCTTTTGGGGACAGAAGCGAGGAATGCTTGACATGAGTCTTAGTGACGGAAAAGACCCTCAGCACTCGCACGAACACACACTCTCACGCGAATACTCCCAAATACCACCCAGACCACGACAGGGAATCGCCCTCATCCTCCATGCATGTCATCTTGTCTGCTGAGATATTATCTGCTGGCTCTTTGTTTAACACCAGCAAAACAGATCTGTTTGTCTTCGCTCATAGTTAGAAGGGCCACTACCACTCCACAACACTTTGATGGCACAGCAGAGAATTTTATCCATCGTTTGTTTGATTAAAGCACGTTTCTAGTCTTAGGACAACAAATGAGACATGCAATTATCAAGTAATAACAGAAAGGAACATTTCAAATCTATTGAAAATATGAAAGAAACTGATTTAAAATCTACTGTAGCGCATTTAAAATACACACTTTTTGCTCTGAAATGTTTATTTGGGTTCATATGGGTAGAAAAATCAGACCTCATTTTTTGGGGGGCACAATTCAGGTGTTAGCTCATACTGGCAGCAGTCAGCCTGTCCAAGCCAGTGAGAAGCAAATTTGAAGCCACATAAAAATTTCTGAGAGTTCTTGAATTCTGAGAGAGTATTGCTTCCCTGAGTTTCTCTGCACTATAGTCATTATTTACACACACACACACACACGCACACACACATACAGAAGATTATTTTTTGCAATAAAAAAATTGTACTGTGAAAATCCTGTCTAATAATATCAACTGATACTGACTAGCAAATAGCATATTATGGTTTCTCAGGGTGAATTTTCTTGTATTAAGCTCATAAATTACTTTATAATTTTCACATCCATAAATTGCATGGTCGCAGAGGAAGTGGCTGGAATGCTTTGATGTTTTGTGAAGGAACAATAAAAACATATTTTTATTGAAGTTTTAACCTCAAACATGCTTGTGTGAGTCAAAAAAAATAAAGGGAGTCTTTTTCCCCTCCTTCCCCCCTTTTCATCCGACAATCCAGTAATTCTACAATGTGAAGTAATTGTTTTCAGATTTAGTTTACTATTTTATATTAAAAGTGTGCTACTCCTAGAATGCGACTGAAATATATATAACATAAACTGTACCATTTAAAAGTTTGTGGTAAATAAGATTTTTTTTTTTTTTTTGGAAAGGAATTAGTACTTCTGTTCAGCAAGGAGTCATTAGATTGGTGTAAAGTGACTGTAAAGGCTTTTACATTGCTACAAAAACAGTACAAAGTTGTTTTTAAGCTGTAAAAATATATTTCTCAATGTTACTGGTGACACTGTATTTTTGATACAGTTGATGAGCATAAGAGACTTATTTAAAAAAAA
This sequence comes from Pimephales promelas, assembly GCF_988280905.1. Taxonomy (NCBI): domain Eukaryota; kingdom Metazoa; phylum Chordata; class Actinopteri; order Cypriniformes; family Leuciscidae; genus Pimephales; species Pimephales promelas. The sequence goes on from NC_142789.1 coordinate 25,683,477, forward strand.
GTTAAAAATTAATGAACGGTCGTGTATATTTGGGGGAAAAAAAAGTGATGAAACATTTGCTTATCATCCGACAGACAACATTTAGCAAGTCTTCACTCTCACAAAAAAAGTACAAAAGCTGTCACTGGGGCTGTACCTTTTCAAAAGGTACACTTTTGTACCCAAAGGCTGCACATATACCCTAGTGGTACATATTAGCACCTAAAATGTACATATTACCACCTAAAATGGACATAATAGCTCATGAAATGGACATATTAGCACCTAAAATGTACATATTAGCACATATTAACACTTAAATTGTACTTATTAGGACCTAAATGGACATTAGCTCCTGAAATGGACATATTAGCACCTAAAATGTACATATTAGCACCTAAAATGGACATATTAACACCTAAATGTACTTATTACCACATAAAATGTACTTATTACCACCTAAAATGTTCATATTACCACCTAAAATGTACATATTGGCACCTAAAATGTACATATTAGCACCTAAAATGTACATATTAACACCTAAAATGTACATATTAACACCTAAAATGTACATATTAACATCTAAAATGGACAAAATTTTACCTTTTGAAAAGGTACAGCCCCAGTGACAGCTTTTGTACCTTTTTTTCTGAGAGTGGGTAGACTAAATGCTTTATTGTTCACATGCAAAATAACAGATGAGCTAACACCTGAATTGTGCCCCCAAAAAAGAGAAGAAAAATGAGATGTCTGATACCCATGTGAGCAGTCTTGACCTGGTAACATCCAGAATGCTGTACACTGGGGTTTGTGGGGAATCATGGGGCAACAGCACCATGTCCATGGATAGTATGTCTGTGAGAGAAAAGTGAAAATTAAAAACATCCCCAGTGCTTTCTAATTCTGTCTCTGCTGCTTTCACTGTCTACCTCTCTCTCTTTAGTCAAACGCCACTCCCATGACATCATTAATACTGAATTTAGGCCACTTTTTTTATTGAAACAGATTTAACAATGCACATATTTATATACTCGGATACTAAAACACTGAAAGGCCCAGGCTTGCATGTTTCCACTCCCTCCAGCACTATGGCAGACCTTGTAATATGTTCTCTTAACATATTCTGACTAAATCTCTGTTGCTTTGACAACTTTGCTGTGTTTTCAGATATCCTTTCTGCCCCGGGGTGGTTTTGGGGTAATTGCTTTTCGGCAGTTTTCACCTTGATGTTGTAAAACCTGTGCTAAAAAGAAAAACACTTCTTTTTTTTTTTTGAAGACTTTTGAAGAGGCTGAGGAGTTTCTGATGTCCCCCTGGGAGATTTGGAGACTTGGAGCCTCATTTATAAAGATAAACGTGTAATAATCCTTAAAGTAAATGCACAATAAAGTCCTGAATATTCCCACAAGCCAGTTTTTAAAAAGATGCTTAATTTATTTATTTAAAGGAATAGTTAATTTAACAATTCTATCATCATTTACTCACCAAGATGTCGCTCTTAAAAAAATATGATATATAAAAAAACATAGAAAAGTATTAGTATGACTCTTTTTCCATAAAACAACCTAAACATCTATATTCCAAGTCCAGCCATGATAGGTTTTCGTGAACAAATCATTTAGCTCAGATCCTGTTAGAAATTTCTTGTAATTTTACAGGAAATTCCTGGCTAATAGTTGCCGTGAACTTACTGTAAACAGTATACAGGACTGCTATTGTAAAATAACTACAACAAGGTACTGTACTTTCCTGTAATTTCACAGGATAGAATACAGTAAATATTACAGCAAATTGTTATATTTAAGGCAACTCAGTAGCCAGGAATTTCCTGTAATTTTAGGGATTTCCTGTAATTTCACAGAACAAAATATTGTAAAGATTACAATTAAATGTTGTAACTTGGATAAATGTCCTCTTTCAGACTTCTGCAAAAAAAACAACACTTTTTTTAAAAAAAAAATTAAAAGATATTTTAATAAAATATGTTTTATTTTATTAAACACACTTCTCATGTAAAATTTAAGACTGATATGACATGGTCATAAGAATGACTCAAAAGAACTGATCCTAAAACTGACTCACTGATTCACTCACTAACTCAACTTTCAACTTGACATTTTGTTTTTTCTTTATAAATACAGTTTGTTCTTTTAACTAGGATCAGATCCATTGCATTTAAGATCAAATCATACATTTGATTTATAAATAAAATCGCAGCTTGCAAAATGGATGTTAAACTATATGATGTCATTACCAACATGAAGTGTGTACCAGCGTCACAGGAGGTGACAAAGCAGGGGAGTTGCGTGAATGTGGATCTGACCAAGCATTTTTAAGGGAACTGGGTGGTTTCAGGAAGCCATTGTAAAAAAGTTAATGTTTCCTGCTCTGATGTCATATGTGTGTCCAGGTTTAAGACCAGTGTGTATTGGAGTCGTGAGGTAAATGTAAGTGTAAAAGCACAATGTGACATCATCACATCCCACCTGGCAACTGAGGGACCCTTGTTCCCATCCTGCGGCCAGAAAGGGAGAGACAAAAAAAAGTACCTCAAACTACAATTAACGTGTCACTGTGCGTCAACATCATCAACCATTAGTGCCATCGACAACAATAAAGCGGCTCTTGCGGACATTTACTGATCTGATGCAACCAACCCGAGGAAACCAGGCAGAAGTGCCTAAGTCAACAGCCACAGTGCCTCGGTAACAAAAGCATTTCCAACACGCCTAATCCTCCTGGCTCCTGACTGCCAAAGGCCTGAGCTTTCCATTCACACTAGACCAAAGAGGCACCTTCATCCAGGGGCCGTATACACAACACCGCTTTAAACTAAAAACGGAAAACATTTTATGCCCTTTGGCCGTTCATTTACATGACAATGGTGTTTTCGAGGCCTGAAAATGCAAACTTTTAACACATTCTCATCCTAGGGCGTCATATAGTGATGCTTTTGACAATGCGTATGCACATGGCACCCTTTAGCGTCAATATAACACGCTTCGGTTATGGGTAGGTTTAGGTCTGGGGTAGGTTTAGGGTTAGACCACTAGGAGGCGCCTTCTGGCCCATATATATCTGCGTCTCATATTGATGCTAAAGTGTGCCATGTGCGTTGGATGTATATGCATTTTCAAAAGCGTCAGTATATGACGCCTTGGGATGAGAACGGGCTGAAACTTTTGAGTTTCAGCGAGTTTCAATGTGCACATTTTTGAAAACAATATCGTTATTGTCTCCATGTAAACTTCAAAAACGTGACGTGACGCATACATATTACGCGTTCAGTCTATATGTGCTGTAAAAAAAATATGTTCATGATTTGTAATCACAACATTTTATCTTTTGTCAAATCAACGTAAATTATTTATGTAGTTCAGATAACATAATATTTTGAGTTTCTGATGATTAAATCAATCTCCATTGAAATAACTCAATTTTTCCATTTCAATGAACTTAAAATTTTAAGGCAGCCAGGTTACTTCATGTTTTAAGGTAAACCAACAATATTTTTTTATTGTTGAACTACTGGCCAACTACTGGCCTGGCATCATTGCAATGTTTTTAATAGTTTTCGTGTGTAAACGGGCTTCATTTTGACAACGTTGTCGTACACGCCAAAAATGCAAAGGAAAAAACCTTTCTGTTTTTAGTGCATTGTTGCCGCGTAAACGTACAATTCAATACAATCGGCAGAAGTCGAAAGCTAAACGTAGGCTATAAACGAACTGCGCCACAGTCGCATACGTCACCATCCTTAAGCCTCAACATCTCTTTCAGTCATTGTTTAAATACATTTCTCCTGAAAGTTTGAGAAATTGTTTGCAAGGGTGCAATTTATAAACCCAATGTGGCTGCAAAAGTGGACTAGTGAGTAGATGAGTTTACCCGTTCGACTGATGACATTTCATGTCTTCGATAACCTCTGTAGTCCCATTTTGTAAAATTGTTAGCAACCGCCTTTTACAAGACAAGAAAAATCAAAAGAGGCTATTACTAATGTATTTTTTGTATCGTAGAATAAAACGTAAAAAATAGCTTGAGCTTGGATTCACCACAGACCTAATTTCAATCATTTAACCAAAAACCGACTTGAGCTAAAAAGAATTGAAAAAAAATTGAGCTAAAAAGCTACTTTTATTATGCCAGTTGTCGGATTATATTGGTGATCTGACATGTTATTGAAAGGTAAGCTTATCCAACAGTCTTGGATAGTTCAGTCTTTCTTCATTGAAGTAGATAGGAGGTGTACTTACATGACTAAATAGCAGCCTGGGGACGCTGCCAAGATGGCCGCTGAGTGAACTCCCTCGCCTTAAAGGGACATTGGCATCTGATTAAAGTGGAAGAATGATGTTTTGTAGGCTGCTTTCTTCTTCTTTCTTTGGCTAAAGCATCAGTTAAGTATTACCCCCAGTATTATTAACAACACCATTAAATATCATCATGACTAACATTTAAGTTCTGGCACATTTATGAGATTGCACCAAAGGGGATTGTCTAATTATCATTTTTATAAAATAATGTACCACCTATACTAAACTCTACCCTAAACCTGACTTATAGTGAAATAAAATTATCATAGTGAAATGCTACTGCAAATCTTCGAGCTCTTGATTGTGAGACGTGTTTTACCGGTGCATGATGCCTCACAAGTGCAATGTTGTACCATGTGAGCTACCAAGTATGTGATGTAAACGTGAACATGTAGTAGTTTATAAATCAAGCACTATGGTAAAAGTGTTTTGAAATCAAAACTTTGCATTGTGCAAGTAATCTACTCCCATAGTCATCATTTGTGTGAAAAGGAATACAAGGTGTTTAACTGGCAATAATGTTCATTTGAGCTGGAAACTGCAGTGATGGGTGTGTTTTTGGTGTTTTGCAAAAACGTAGGTAGAGTCACTTATTTTCAATGAGCAGGTTGGGATAAAAATGCCTGCCAAATGCATAATTGAAACACATAGCATAATTTTGAGGTTGTAAGATACACATGCAATGCTCTTTTAGCACTGAAACCCAAGACAGTAATGATTGCATTTAACATACTGTGTTTTTCTGTTTCATGTTTTTTTTTCTCCTCTGTGGCTTGCCTTAATGCTTCATGTGAAACAGCTCTGTTATGGAGATTGTATTGCTTGCAGGATTTTGGGTTTTCTCCCCAACATAGTCCAAGTCTTTGTATTCTGGGGTGTACCGCCCGGGTGTGAGGTGGTGCCATTAGAGGAGCGAGAGAGAGATCCACTTAGTCTGTCACAATAGCATAAAATCCAAGTTTAAGACAACTCCTGCTTTATAGTTTCCAATTAGTCCATTTTCTAATAAACTTAATTTTGCATTAACAAACCTGATGTCAACGCATTTCAATGACCAAAAAATCACAGAAGGGCTTATTTTTGTACTCTATCTGGCGTAGATAAGACAATTTCACAACAGTGAGATCATTGTTTTCATTTCTTCATTCAGACTCTTCTAATTGTGCATGCTTAATTATGCAATGTAACAAGCCGTTTAGGCTGTCTATCAGTCAAAGGTTTCTATAGAAATCTCTTTTTGTATTCTGCAAACACATTCAATGTTGTCTGCCTGCTTCATTGTTTGCGGTTCTTTATAATGGAGTATTTATATGATTTTTACAATGGCAGTTATGCTGGGGGGTTTTGCCCATGGCAAAAGTGCTAGTCATTATGCTTAATTGAGATTGGCAAGGTTTTGTTACTTGTATTAGCACTGACACAGACAAGAACTTTGCCTTTGATGTTGGTTTCTGGTAGCAGGAAGGGAGGCCACCAGCTGAAATGCCATTGAGATGAACTACAAAAAAAGCACAAACTCTGAAATAGTCTTTCCTCCCTACCAGGGCTTGCCACACACACTGTGTCCTTAGGAAGTATAGGCACACACTGTGCCCGCC